>NC_056745.1:1014718606-1015018606 GCF_019279795.1 Protopterus annectens | reverse complement strand
TCTATCTATCTATCTATACATATATCTATCTTGACAAAACAAATAACTAATATGAAAAGCATCTGATAAGTTAGAAATCTCTTCCTAAGTAAATGATCCTATTTTATAGTATTTGCCACTTATATAAAGAATATGTTCACTATCACCAAAAGGACAAGATATTGACCATCAGCACCAGATATACTCTCAACTTCTTAGAGCAAAAAATCTGGACAAATCCTAAAATGATGGGGGGGGGGACAAATAGGTACGGATTTAAAATATTGCTCTTACAAACTTAGAAAGTTGATAATAGGTTTTGCATTAGCATGAATTTTCTGAAGGATGTGGAGCCTTAAACTCAAATGTTGGTAATAATTTAATGACTTCAATCCTCAGCTGTTTGCCAGAAAAGTACAGATTTTAGGAGGAACACACCAAAAATATGAGGCAAAAATCTGGACATTCTGTGAAAATCTGTACAGTTGAGAGGTATGAATTTCTGATAGCACAATCCATGACCAAAGTGAAATGCATTTCTTGGTCTGAAAATAAGAGGAAATTTTGTTTGTCTGTGTGTGTGTGTGTGTGTGTGTGTGTGTGTGTGTGTGTGTATGTGTGTGTGTGTGTGTGTGTGTGTGTGTGTGTGTGTGTGTGTGTGTGTGTGTGTGTGTAGTGGTGTGTGTGTACTGTTCTGTCTCTGCTTCCTCCAACAAGTACTGCAATTACATACATTCCATGTTTCTAGCAAGAATGCAAATTACTTTTCAACACTTTGCTCCAACTGCCTACTGATTATCACCCCCTCCTGACCAATCAGCCCATTCATTCTTCTCTACCAGGGTTAGTATTAACTGTGAGGGAGAAAGGGGACATGCAATGGGCTGACCATGGATGAGAGTACCTTCACCAGCCCTGCCCCAACCCCAAAACTTGAGAGGTGGTTTTCATAGCTCTCACCAGGAAAATCTTACTTATTTGGTATGGCAATGCATGAACATAGCCCTCTCAACCCCTCCCCCCAAGAAAAGTGAGTGGGACACACCTCCTCACACAATTTGATAGAATTACAAAAGACTCTTATTAGTCCAATTACGGAATACATTTGTAGTTTCTTTATGTACTGTCAAGCTTAACTTAACAGCTTGGAGATATTTAAGTGGAAATTTACTGAACTTATTCCCAACATTAGACATCTGAGATTGGAAATGCTTTACCTATTTCCTATTCAGTACAGGTGTATTCAGATCAATTTTATATTAGCATACAAGATTTAGAAGGATGAAGCACTGAGGAGTGTTTTGACCTTCAGATATATGCTAATTATAAGACATATAAGCATGGGAACATGACCGTCTTTATAAACATGAATAGGTGGATGAAGTTTTCAGTTCATCAGTGTCAATGGCTAAAGCTCAGTTTCCTGAGATTCCATAAGAAATGATTATTGGTGAGATGTGCTAAAGGTGATACCTCCCCACACACACACTTTTTTTAGATAATTTCTCCCTTCTTGTATTTGGTGTGACTGTGGAGTGTTGGTATATATAAATCTGAGATATGTGGAAAATGAGTCCCTTACATGGGGGATAGAGTTTTTTACATGCGGGTGATAACATGCAGTATGAGGCTTGCCACTTAAGTTTTAGTTTTACATTAGGTTTTTGGAGGGACTAGAATATGGTCATGCTAATCATTGGGGTTCTGTCTTTAATGATTCAAAGTGGAAGTAAAAAGATACATAGATGTGATCACTATATTACTCAAATTATTCCATGTCACCTAATTTATTCTATAAAAGCTTCTACAAACCTGACTCAAAATAAAAATCAATTAGACAAGTGTGTTTGTGGGCATGTATATGATATAATTTTGAGGGAGTTGGTATTTTTCAGTGGCCAGCCTGAACACTAGATCATGAAACTGTGAAAATCCTCTTCCTCACTGCTTGGCTTCTCCAATGGCTCAAACACTAGTCAGTCAGCACTCTATCTGTCTGCACATCAGAGGCAGGCTATGAATGTATACGACTTTGGTTAAAGTCAAAGGAGACTTTATTGTCATTTAGAACTACACGCGTGTGGCCTAAATGAAATTCCGTGCATCAGCTCAATTCCTGAGATTATAAAGGAAAATGAAACAACACATACAAGTAGAGGAATGACATAACTAACAAATACAAAACTACTCCCAATACACACAAGAAAGAGTAGAGACATTTACCAACACTCATATATGAAAAGAATACCCTCCCCCCAAGTTAAATTAACTACCCTATATAAAGTAATACAAAACACACTACAGATTGAAATGCCTAAGTTATTTGCCTAATATTGCTCTTGAGTGAGTTAAATAATACTGACTTTGGATATAATTAATAAATATTGCACTTACTTGGAATATATGTAAGTATATATTGCACAAATAAATAAAATTTCACTTATTATGTGTATAGACCCCTGAGACTAGTTCCCAAGTTCAGAAGTCTAATCACTGTAGGGTAGAGACTGTTACTGAATCTTCTTATCCTGCAGTGGATGCTGCGATATCTCCTGCCTGGTGCCAGATACTTAAATAGTCCATACGCAGGATGCATGCTGTCCTGTATTATTTTGTTGGCCTTTGCAGAACAAAGATGTTGTATCAATGGAAGACTGGAACCTGTTACCTTCTCTGCAACCCTCACCACTCTCTGTAATGCCTTCCTTTCTGTAACCGTGCAGTTCAAACCACACTGTGAAGTTGCAGGTGAGGATGCTCTCTATTGCATCTCTATAGATGATGGAGAGAATATGAGGAGGATAAGCTTTTTTCAGCCTTGTTAGAAAGTAGAGGCCTTAGTGCGCTTTCTTGACCAATTGGCTGGTGTTTCCCGACCACAAGAGATCCTCTGATATGTGTACACCCAGGAATTTTGTACTCGACTGTCTCCACACTCTCACCATTGATCCTGAGCACTGGGTAGTTTGTTCTCCTTTTCATGAATTCAGTGGTAATCTCTTTGGTCTTGCTTACTTTCAGTTCAAAGTTGTTCCCCTTGAACCAACTGATCAGAGATGCCACCTCCTCTATGTACACTCTTTCATTCTTCTTTGTGATGAGCCCCATGACTGTGGTGTCATCAGCAAACTTGATGATATGGTTGGACTTGTGCTTAGCATAGCATTCATGAGTCAGGATGTTGAATAGCAGTGGGCTGAGAACACATCCCTGTGAAACCCCGGTGTTAATCACGATGCACTTTGATGTGTTCTTACCTGACCACACCCCCTGTGGTCTCTCAATCAGGTAGTCCAGGATCCAGTTACAGAGATGTTTACTGATTCCTAAATGTGCCAGTGTTTCGGTCAGCTGCATTGGTACCACTGTATTAAATGCAGAGCTGAACTCTATGAACAGCATCGTCACATAGTTGTCTTTTGCCCTTTAAATGCTCAAGTGAGATGTGTAGTGCTATTGATATGGCATCAGCCGTGGATCGGTTAGCTCTGTATGCAAACTGCAAAGGGACAAAATCAGGAGGTAGACATGAAGAAAGATGCTTTTTGATCAGCCGCTCAAAACATTTCATAACAGTGGATGTCAGAGTGACTTGTCTGTAGTTGTTAGGGCTGGAGGGAGTGGCTTTCTTTAGTAGTGGGATGATGTTAGTTTCCTTGTAGCATGAAGGTGCTTTTGCGATGGCAAGAGAAATGTAAACTACTTCCTTGACACTGTGCATAGTTGATCAGCACAGCCTATTAACACCTTGCCCAATATGTTGTCTGGGCCAGCAGCCTTCCTGGGGTTCACTCTCCTTAGCTCTCTTCTTACCTCCTCTGTGCTGAGGCTGAGTACTGCATCCTTCTCATCAGTGGATAGCTTTAGTGCCAACCTGTTGTTTCTTTCCTCAAATCTACCAAAGAAGATGTTCAAACTGTCCAGGAATTTGATGCCTTCCTCACACTGTGCTGATCTGGTTTTGTAGTCAGTGATCTCCTGTATGCCTTGCCATAGTCTCCTTGCATCCTTCATGTCTTCAAAGTGGCTCTGTACCTTTCTGCCATACCCTCTCTTAGCCTCCTTTATACCCCTCCTCAGATTACCTCTTGCTACACTTGGGGTAGGTGTTGGATTAGTATTTCAAATCATACAAAAGTATGATTTCAATACAGTATTATTATTATTAGTAGTAGTATTATTAATAGTATTCCAAATCAAAGTTTTAGTATTAATATTAGTATATGAAATCAAAGTATTAGTATTAGTGTTAATATTATTTCAAATCATTACAAAATGTGGTTCCATAACTCTACCTGCAATGGAATCCTGAATCTTGCAGTTTTACACAGTTCTTTAGTGTAATGAATGTTCTTGCTAGGCAAGCAGCCATCTCTCCACAGGTTGTTGATCTGGTTCATATTTGTGGGGGACAGGGACTTCAGTACAGTTTACAGTAGTCTGGCCCTAAGTAAAAAGTATCACTTGTGCATATAATATAGACTAACATATATCTTTACTTTAATACTTTTTTGCATGAAGGTGTTAACATTTGGTACAGCTGAAGCACTATTACAGAAAAAAATGTTGTCATTTCAGTTGTCACAGCTTATCAGCCTAATTAACATTCCCACATAGCTACTAATAAATACATATAACATCATTGAATGGACTGTAGCAATACAGCACTCAGGTCATAAGTGGACAAAAAAGCTGACAGTTTTTGAAAAAAACAAGTATTGGCACAATAGAAAGCATGCAAGTTTATAATACTTAAAAAATAAAAACAGACAAGTAATTACAGTTTTACATGCCAAATGCATTTAACAGTTTAACAGTCACTGGAAGGTTACAGGGAACAGCTGTTTGTGGAATTTAAGGGTCACAAAAATGGATGTGCAAACTTAACCATGACCAAAAGTTAACAGACGTGTCTGCTTCCCGCAAATGTCATAAATGCACACTTATTATCTAGTATTAAGATGAGGATGTGAACATCTTGATGCAGATTTCTTCAAAGAAGACTAAACTTATTTAAGTAATGCAGTTTACCTTAGAGAGAGGTATATATATATATATATATATATATATATATATATATATATATATATATATATATATATATATCCATTCTGTTTCAGCAACTGCATTTTGTAATAATAATTTCCTTTTGGTGCTGTCATGCTGTAAAAGTTTGTAGACTAGCACACAAATGATGGAACAGGATTTATTTCTTCACATTTTAAAATGCAAACAAATATGTATCTATATCTGTAGCTATATCTGTCTGACTTTTTAAATACATAATTTTTTGCAGGGGAAGGCTCCCCCCTGCAATCCCTATGTGGCGACTGTGTACCCCATACCCTCTGATAATTATATGTACTAAATCTGAGATCACATAAATATGGGTTAAGGGCAAATTTTCCATCTCCTGGATTTTTATAATCTCATACACCAGTCATCAGCCGCCTAGTCAACCATATGCAGATGACTTCATAGCTGTCAACCTAACACTCATTCCATCTGGAGATGGGCACCTCTCTCTCTCTCTCTCTCTCTCTCTATATATATATATATATATATATATATATATATATATATATATACATAGATATACATACATATTTTTATGGTTTCGTTATGCACTTACAGAATTAGGATACCCACACCCCTCAACATCTTAGCACAAGCAATCTGGACAGAGTCAAAAATCACAGGGGGACAAATATCCAAAATCAGGGACAGATTTTAATTATTGCTCTTATAAACTCAAAATTGTGATAGCAAAACAGATTTTGCATTAGTGTGTATTTTCCAAATGATAAACTCCAGTGTCTCTTATTACTTGGTGAAAACATCCTTCAATCATTTGCCAGAAAACCACATATTTTATGAAGAGCAAACCCAAAATATTTTAGAAAAAATGTGACCATTCTGAGAAATTCCGGAACTTTGAAAAGTATGAAGATAGCTCATTTGAGACTAACATTTTGTCCATAAAGGGTCTAAGAAGAATTAAAAGCATGTAGGTTAACAGAAACTCAGCTAATAAAAATTAAACTGAAAATCATTCAAGTGTGCAACATTAGTAACTATACTGACAGGTTGGGAAGTGAAAGGAGAATATATGAATGAGGCAGGTGTGTGTAATAGATAATTAGCAGCAAAGGGAGAGCAAAGGTGATCCCCATTTTAGCAGCTGTGGAGTATAGATCATTTTAATTGCACAATTTTTTGGCTGCACTATTCCCTAAGCATTCAGTGCTACAAACAGGGAAGGGGCAAAATGCTCGGCAGCTGCATATGCTTGTAAAACTGCCTTCATTTGAACAGATGTGTTGTGACATTCAATGGCATGTTGAAACTGTCTAATGCCATGCTTTGTAGTCAATCATGCTTGTGATATTTCTGCATAAGCTGACTGAGATGGGAATATTAGTCCTGATTTTAATTATCTGTCTTCACATTTAGTCTCAGAAGATGTGTTACCTGACTAGCCGTGAAAGAGCCACATGTTATACGATATTAGGTGAACACTCTAGGTAACAAAAAGTTTGAGTTCACATTTGGTTGAACAGGCATACTTTTTGTAAAACTGGCACTGGTGCAACCAGTTTAATCCAGTACATACTCCTGCCCATCACCAATTCCTGCTTGGCAGTACACAGCCACAAACCCGCTCATTTTATGGCAATGTCATGACACGTTTGCTTGTGTCCTAATATAGTATGATATCATCAGCAGAAGTGAATAACCACTTTACTGTAATAGCGCCAGTCATTAATGTTGCAGATATAGTATAGTTTTCTTTAACAAATGATATATTATACCAGAATTAAATACAGTGATAATAATGCAAGCAACCTGCATAAAACAGAAAGCCATAATAAATGAATGCACATAAAAATATCAATGGACTACTTCTAAAACATTATTTTGCCATTATAAATAATTAATAAGCATTTATTTGCTGATTTTATTAACTAGGTAACTGGAATGGTCAAGGGATATGTTTTAGTCATGACCTTAGCCACAGGCAATTGCTGCAAGAATATTTTATACTGTACTGGTGCAGTTAACAATGGTAAACAATGTGTTTATGTAAACTAATGGATACATGTTACTGGAGGTTTCAGAAAGAAGAATGGTACATATAGTAAGAAAGCCAAAAAATGTAGTCAGGTGTATATTCACCCTGCTGGAAGTTTCAAGATGAAGGAAAATTGTGTTTATAACCAAATGCCAAAAACAATAATGGTAGACATGGCCACAAAGATTCTCTGTAAATATAAAAAAGGTAAAAGCAGGCTACCTTTTTAAAGTCTTTACTATGATTGCATCCAGTATTCATGTTGAAAGCTCATGTTTGCTGTTATTAGCATGGCATTAACCAACATGGATTATGGAAGGTAACATTTATATTAAGTAAGGCTATCTATTATCTGTTGTGCAAATATGTTGATTATCTTCCATAATCCATGTTGGTTAATGCCATGTTAAAAACGGCATTAACCAACATGGATTATGGAAGGTAACATTTATATTAAGTAAGGCTATCTATTATCTTTTGTGCAAATATGTTGATTCTCTTCATGCAGGTGATCCAGGAGTTTATTTCTAAGCACTGCATGCTTTCTGATGTTTTTAACATCTTGAAGGAGGATGTTCCAAGAAGAGGAAGCAACTTTCGGGAAGAGAACTTTTGCCTAATGCACAAATGTTCATCTGTGCAAAGAAAGAACATACTGGATTGCAGATCAGAGTGAGGAAGACAATGTTCTAGACCGGAGATGAATGGCCACCGTATGCTAGCTTACAAGTCAAAGAACTGACATGGAAGGACGCCCTTGCTGTCACTTAAAGACAATTAGGCTTTTCAAGGAATATATAATGGTATTTTGTGTTATTTCATAATAAAGATCAAATGGCACATTTTGTTTAATCAGTATGCTGTTTGTGTTACTTAAAGTGGTTGGAGCTGTTAGGGATAAGCAGTATTCCAACTTGTGAATTAGATAATGCATTCCAGTGGATCTCCTGACCTATGCTTCTATTATTAGCTGGCTGATGCAGTGATAGACAAGTTTTAGCTGTATTAGAGCTTGGCTGACTATGTATTTAATGTAAGCTGAAAACTGAGAGCTGCTGGCAAATTAAAAAGTCACAATACTCCTGTTGATTGACTAATGAGATCTTGGCGTGTAGTGGGTTAGTGATTTTAGTGGAAGGGCAGAAGGTCATTTTCTGATGGGTGCTGAATGACATGAATGCAGATTTATTGCAACTGATGACTAAGCTATCTTACAGTCACTAGTTCCATTGCAGTTTAAATTCATTCTGGAAGTAGTCTTGTAGCCATTTTGGGGAGGTACCTGATTTAAGCAGTATATTATCAATACAGAGAGTACAACTGACTAAAGGAAGTTCTATTGCATGCCAGCAGTTCATGAGCAAGACAAAACAGTGGTGGTCATCAAGACTAATCCTTGGAAAAAAACTGCTTGGAATCAAGGTTGCCATATGTCAGGAATTTTTCCTTATGGTCACAAAATTAGGATCCCTGTCAGGAAATCTAGAAATCATATTCTCTGTCAGGAAATTCACTTTTGGTAAGAATGATTTCTGGTATTTTGGGTCATTCTGAGATCTAACATCTTTTAGGCTGTATGTTCAGCTGTCAGACCATGAGTTGGCCTTGATGGCTCTGAATGTCTTATTGTTAAGGTCCAAAGAGAGGCGTTTAAGAGAATATTTACTACAGTCCACTCCTGCAAGGGTTTCTTGTCTCAGATGCCTGTTCAGGGTCAATGAGTACTGTCCCTGTGACCTGTTTTTCTCAACTGGTTGGGATATATGGCTATTAAACAGTATTGACCGCAGTGCTTGTGCTGTTAGCCTGACCTAAAGCCATGCCATTTACTAACTAGATGGCTGTATTTTGTGATATCAGTTTAGTGGTGCTGACAACTGTGGCAACAATTAACATTAGTGGTTGTAAACTCAGCACAACTCTTCTGGTAAAATATTCTCATTTTATCTTACTGGAAGTGGAGGTAAGTTGTCCTGTTAGACAGCTGGCAGGTATGCTTTGTCATCCCATAATTCATATACCAATGTTAAGAACATAAAAAAAATGTCATTTGATTTATTACAAATGATATTAAAATTACTGGAAGTTGTGCCACCAGGGGAGATTTTAAATAATTTGGAAAAACAATATCAGAATGAGTCAAGACTTTTACTTCAGGTAACAACCGGATACAGATAAGCATAAAGAGTTTATTGAAAAGATTCCTAAGCAAAAACTGAAACTATTTTTAAGAACATGCATTAAATGAATGATCAGGACTGAATTTGTAAAAAGTATAGTAAGACAAGAGATAAAAAGTGAAGATATTTTTGAGTCTCAGCTTGACTCTAAGAGTGGGCTGTCATATTTTGCAAAGATATGTGATGAGTGTTCAGGATAACAGCTAAAAACGGATGACGTGAAATCTTTCTGAACTCCTCCCATATTTAAAATTAATGCTTGATGCAGAAGGATTAGGGTTTAATAATGTTATTATACATTAGAGATATAATGAGGTTCCTTAGCCTCATTGTGACACAGCATGAAATTAGATTCAGCATGTACACATTAAAAGGAACTGACCAAGAATTTGTCCAAAAGATCTGGGGTATTTGTGGGTGGGTAACATGCTATCTGCTGTAGGTTTTATTTAATTTGTTAACTGTTGTAGAACACAGATCCGAAGGATCATTTTCATCTCTAGACAATGGTATGAAAAAGCACAGGAAGGTTCAATCTATTAAAATCTGATCCCATTAGGATATGCTAAAATGCTTTGATTTATTTTACGCATAATTTATTCTTACGGAAATAAAATTATTCATAAAGCAGATTGAGTTTTGGAAAAAAAATATTCCAATACATCATTTACTAGGATGCTGAAAGGAATATGGGTGTTCTGTGCTCATGTCAAAGCACAGAGAATTAATTCTTGTGACACAGTGTGATTGATTGTGAATAATAAAGGTAGGTCTTCTGTTTTATATGTTACAACGGTTTACAGTTATATTGATGCTGAAGATGGATACAATTTATTATTCTTCATATATGCATCTTGCAATTTTAAAGTGAAATAATTCAAATGTCTGCCTTAGACATTAAATAGATTATTTTTATTACCTAATTCAAGGTCTGTAGTATTTCCCAAGGATATGTTTTAGACAAATCCTATTAATAAAAGGAATGTTACAATAGAAGGACTGGAAAAAATCTGCAAAATGCTTGAAAACATACCACAGAAGTCATGTACATGGTGTAGATTCATTACAGAAATGTTGCAGAAAGGTGAGGGAGCATGATGTGCAGCTCATCTGATTGGGTGATAATATAGACCTTGAATTCGGTAATATATTCCTGAGTTTTTATAGTTTACGATGCTATATTAACTGCTTGAGGATCTATTTAATTTGACTTAAAAGTTTGGTGGCAGAGTACATGTTAAAAGGAAGTGACTGTAGAATACAGCTTGTACCATATTGACTTTCTATATGTATGTATATGTATATGTATACACACACACACACACACACACACACACACACACACACACACACACACACACACACACACACATACACACGCACGCATAATGTATATATTTGTATGGAATTGTCAAATTTCATCAAGAAGACCAAGTAATAAACCTAAAATTGTTAATTTAAAAAAAGATCAAAATGATCAAAATGCACTACGTAAAAAATAAATAAATAAATAAAATTAAAATAAAATAAAACATAATAAAGACATTTTTTTTTTGCTGGGGTAAGGTATGTCCCCCACCCTGTTTTTTAAAGGACAAATTCTCCAATCCTTTTTGTTCTGTGATCTTACATGGAAAAAGACAATAATGTCAAATCCCTTTATTTTCAATGACGTGTACTGTATTTTCTTAACTTTGACAAACAAAGCCTTCAGTTGAATGTTAGAGTATGTATATGTATATATATATATATATATATATATATATATATATATATATCTATATGGGTCTCGGACTGATGCTCGATGGTGCTTTTCACCGAAGGCTTAATGGCCAGACATACTTACGCGAAAAGTGCTTTTAACCGAAAAAGCACTTTGCCTGCAGCCAGTGGGAGTTATGGGGGAATGACTGTTGTGGAGATTGTACTACGATGCAGGGAAGGGAATTTTTTTCTTTTCCCCACTGTAGTGCTATCTCAGAGTGAGAATATTAAAGTAGGGGAGTGTGGGGAGCACAGGAGGTGTAGCCCCCCTGCATAAACATCTTTTTGTTGTTTTTTTCTATTTTTTTTTTACGCACTTTAACGAAAGTGCTTTTTCGGTAAAAGCGCATTCGTTAAAATGTGTTCGGTGATGTTGGATTTGGACTGTTGAACTTTCATTCAACAGTTATATATATATATATATATATATATATATATATATATATATATATGTGTGTGTGTGTGTGTGTGTATATGAAGATGTATGCATTTGTCAAATCAGTTTACTTTCCTTCAGTTGAATGTTTTATATATATATATATATATATATATATATATATATATATATATATATATATATATATATATATATATATATATATATATAAATATATATGAAGATGTATACATTTGTGTATATGTTTTTGTGTTTATCATAGTTTTGAAGAGGATGATAAGGAAACACTTATCTAATGCAAAGTGCAAATATTAAAAAAATTACATAGGTTGATTACATTATCAAACATTTCTTTTGGCTTACTGTATCCCCGGAATCACATTGACCAGGAGTGGAATGTAAGGATGCATACAAATTAGCTTCCCTTGCTAATTCAGCCATGGTCAAAAAACACCAAAATACCAAAACCAACCACAAGGAAAATCACTGCACTAAAAAAACACCAAAACCTCGTATAATGAACCAGCAAGGAATCTTCAGCATAAAAATAGCATCCACTCAGTTTATTAGCCGCTTTCATGAAAAAGACATCATCAGAATACAAACACACCACAGGTCCACCATATTTAAATAGTCATTTTCAAATTACACCAATTAATAAAATAATTAAGTAATTATTCTATTAGTCTAAAAAATTCAATTTCTCTTAATGCCCTTTGTTAACATACACTCTCCTGTTTTTTTATTATGTTAGATGCCCTTCATATATTATTAGCATCAAGGGGAGCTATAATTGTCAAACGAGTGGGGGGGTGGTTATTTATGTGTTTATTTATGTGTATGTTCAGGCTGTTCAGTCTTTTATACTGGGATGACTACTAGAAGGCTATTTGAGTGAATAAAAGAACACCTGTATTATATTAAAAGGAAAGATATCAAAAGCAGCTTATATAAGCACACCTTAAAATGTTCCAATTATAAAAAGTTTCATGTTTCAGTTATTGAACAGGAACAGGTAGATTTAAGAGGGGGGAACAGAGAGGCTTTTTGGCAAATCAAACTGGTGGCTGACAAACCTCTGGGCTTAATGACACAGTGAATATAAAATGTTTTTTAAAAATCAGGAGAGTGTATGTTAACAAAGGGCATTAAGAGAAATGATTTTTTTAGACTATTAGAATAATTACTTAATTATTTTATTAACTGGTGTAATTTGAATGTGACTATCTAAATATGGCAGAACTGTGGTGTGTTTCTATTCTGATGAAGTCTTTTTGATGAAAGTGGTTAATTTACTGAGTGGACGCTATTTTTGTGCTGAAGATTCCTTGCTGGTTCATTATACAATATATATATATATATATATATATATATATATATATATATATATATATATATTAAGTCAAGTACTAATGCATCTACTCGGCATAAACAGCAATAAACTTTTCCCAAAGGTTATTTTAATGTGCAAGTTAGTCATTTCTTAAGAAAATGAGGTATTTGGCAATATAAGAGACGTAACTGATACAGGATGAAGGGGGGGCGGGGTGGCATGGCTGCTTCTGGTACATATTGTTAAGGTGGCATAATTGATAGTTGCTAATGGTGCATAAGTTCAGCACTGGGATTCATTTAAGAAGCTATGGGTGATGTCTTCTTTTGTGGATCTTTATTTCTTTTATTTTTTATACCCATTTTGCTGGCAGACAATTTACAAACCTACTACAATCATTCAACCCATTCATTATCGCATAGTGTAAAAGCTGATCGTGGTAGACCTTCATCCAGGCAGCTATCAGGGATCTTCTGGTATATGGCACTAACCCTTTCCCAGTGGCTAATGTATGTAATTACAGAATGAGGTCCTGTTATGATTTTGTTTGTGAAAATCTGTATCCCAGGAAATGCGCCATGAAGACGGCCATGTGGATGCAGCTTGGCAGAGAAAAGTGAAGGTCATCTGCCCATACACTACGTGCCAGTAGGCAATGGTGTTGTAATGGGCAGGACCACCTCCTTCTCCCAGGATGGGTGATCCGACATTACTCACTCCTACCATTCCTAGTTCAATCTTTCATTATCTGGGGCTGCCAGCCAAGCCAATTTCAAGCTATCTAGGTCACATTTAGACTTACATCTGCCTAAGCCACAGAAATGATTCCATTTGTTAATCCTTGAGAAAATGGAACCATACCAAGACATATTGCTCCATCTAACAAACTGCCTTTCATCCTTCAGAATGCCTTGCTGAGGACATAGTACAAAAATGTATTAATTCACCTTTATGAGAAGGCCAATGGTATTAAAATCTGGAGTAACCAGTGCCAACATTTAACTCATATATTTTAAAATATGCCATTAGTTAACGTAAATGCAGATATTATTGATCTATGCATATGTGTATGTGTACATGTATGTGTACATGCATGTGTATACAAAACAGACAATTATATGAGTGTGTGTGTGTGTGTGTGTGTGTGTGTGTGTGTGTGTGTGTGTGTGTGTGTGTGTGTGTGCACGTGTGTGTGTGTGAGTGAGTGCATGTGTGTTTACATGTGCATATAAAACAGACAAGTGTATGTGTATGTGTGGGTTTATGTGTACATACAAGGATATGCTTTGATTTTCTGGCATATGTCTTTTGGTAGCTCATATCAAAAACTGTGACTTGTTCAGTTCTGACACAAATAAATTGAGGCATATCATTCTGCCATACTATTCATAGTTTAACCACAGACTCTTTAGTGAAACTATTGCTGATAGTAATGTCTGTGATTGGCGACAGGTTCATCACAAATTCAGTCACACTTGGCTTAATTTGCTGTTTGTGGATGGAATAATTTTATCCTGATATGTGGTGACCTAAATGTTAACAGTGTTAATTAGAGGGTGCCTTTCCAGCATGCGTTTCTTAGTATATTTGCCCCAATCACACAAATTGATATTTTGATATTTTGGCCCTACTAGTTTTACTTTTTGTACAGCTACTTTCTTACAATTCCAGCCTATTTTCTTTCTGTCTGACGGGTTAGCAGTGCTATTAATGACTACAGCTGAATGATTTTTTTACTGTTCCATGCAATGGTATACATCCTCTCTCATTTAGATATTCAGTATTCCTTTTATGCAGATCGCTTTTTCAGATATGCACTGGTATATACATACCATTTATAAACATTAGAAACAGATTGCCCTCCATTAGTGTTTAGTTACTAAGAATCTAGATTTACCAACAACTGCTTCAACTTTGCTATGCTCACAGTTGCTTAAAAAAACAGAACCTGTATGTCTAGGGGAACTTTGTAGAAATCCTCTGATGCATAACAGCTATGAAAGAAACATATTTCAGCAGCACAGTGGATCTTTTCACACCACAGATTTTTTTTAATGCTTGTTAATTCTGCATGAAATAGACCATGATGATCCAGCTTCTAATGTTTGCTGGTAGAATGATAAATTGATTGTGTAGGTTTATTGGGTCCTAGAGATATCTGGAGTAGTAGTGATACAAGGAATGTGTCACAGCAATTTACTAAGCAGTGTTCTAAAGCAGCCAAGTCTAACCATTTAGCTGAAATATAACAAAGTCCCACCATCACTATTGCACTGAGCACAAAATTATAATGTTGGTCATAGGTTTATAGGTTCATAGAAGGTTACTAGGTCAATGGCTCTAGAGCCCTTACAAGCCTAGCCATATTTATCTCACATTGCCCCAATTGTTGGTGGTTAGGTGAATGAAGTTTGCAGAGGTAAGGGTCCATGGTAGTTATTAATGAGTTCCTCTGTCCAGGAGGGACATGGGCACCACCCCAGGAGTGAATTTGCAGTCACCCATCCATTGATCTAGGTAGCTATTGAAAAGTATAAGGGAGCAGCTCTGTTTCATGTGAACTGGAAGCTTGTTCCAGACAAGTGGCAGTCTCCAGGAGGTGTGTCTATCTCTCCAGCATGATTTGTTCATGTTAGAGGCTAGGTTAAGATCCCTGGCACTAATGACCTTTGTGCAGTTTGATTTATGAATAGCATTTCCATCAGTGCTGGATCAGAGACCACCCTGTAACCCAGGCAGAGGTCACCCCTTAGCAACCTGTAGGAGACAGAATATAGTGAAAGGGCTTTCAGTCTTTCCATGTAAGACTGGTTTTGTGTATCCTGTAATTTCTTGGTGAGAAACCTTTGTGGTCTCTCCGATTCTTGCAGGTGTCTGGTGAAGTACATGCAAAAGGGACCATTGCACTTAATTATTTGTCTGATGAGGGCTGAGTATAATGGAATTATAACATTCTTAGATCTACATGTGATGCCTTTACTTATAAGATTCGCCACATAGAAGGATTTCCTTACTATTGTAATTATCCTTAGTAAGGAGGCTATCTTTACTTCGTAATTAGCTTTGGAGGACTTGATCTCTAATTTATTTGGTTAAGCTAGAGAGGGATTTCTTCCTCTGCTGAGCCAGTTCCATCTTGTTCTTGGATATTAGTTTCTTTCTGTTCTTGTATAACCCATTTATAATAGGGGTCCACCAGGGTGTCTTGTTGTCTTTCGCAAGATCTGGTTTTAATCCAGTCAGGTACAGACAATTCTCTACAATTATTTAAATGGTTATACAGGGGATTGGTATACACCTTTGCATAGGAGTCTGTGATATCTGCTTTTGAGGGGACTTTGAAACTTCTTATACCATCACTTTGTAGGAGGTAGTTTGTCTTTGAAAAATTCTTAATCTTTTTGAACTTGATGGGGTAGCTGGTCTTACATTTACATCAAATGATGCTAATTTATGGTCTGATCTTACCTGGAAGGGTATCACATGGGGGGACAATTCTCTTCCACGCAAGTGAGTACTATGTCCAGGACATTTGTGTCTCTTGTGAGTGTGATGACTAGCTGTTTCAGAACATTTCCATTAACAAAGTCCAAGAACCTCTGAGTCAGCATATTTCTTGTCATGTATGTTTCCCAGTTGATAGTAGTATAATTAAAATCATCCATGAGTAAGGTTTTGTGCTGTATGGCAAGTGACTCCAGTAAGTCCAGGCATACTGTATGCTTTTCCTGTTTCATGGTGGGAGACCTGTAGCTTGATATGATGTGGTAGGGAACTTTACCTACAGTTAATTCGTCATGTAGTAGCTTAAGATAGTCATACTGTTTGACCAGTATTGAGGTATACTTATCCTTAATGAAGATGGATACACCTCCTTCTTTGATTCATTCATGCTCAGTTTGAGGTCTGAAAGTATGGAAGGGATTGTAGTGCTGTGTAGTCTGGATGCTTTTTGTACTTTTGTATCATGTCTCACTGAATGCACAGATGTCAGCATCTTCCAAAGTAATGAGTGCTTCCGGGGAGTGCAGTTTCTTGCTTAGACTCCTAGCATTAAGCAGCTGTACCTTGAGTTTCTCCAGTAAGGATTTTGTTATGCTGGGAGGTTGGTGTAGAATAGTGTGTGTGTGTGTGTGTTGTTCCTTTAAGAAGTGTTTCAAGGACAGCACGTGCATATAAATAGCAAGCATGTGCTAGCTTCAGTGCCATTTTGAGAGTGCAGCCAGAGAGTGAGCATGTATGAGTGTAATAGCTAGTTTGTTTATAAGTTTATCTAAGTTAAAGTTTTTAAGCCTCAGTTCTGATGTGTTTGTACATAAAAAAGCTGTTTGAACAGAACCCATGAATGTTTGTCTGTTTTATCCTGACCAGATGAGTAACATGGTGCCAGAACCGGGATTCCAGAGACTGCTTTTCAGAGCTACGAGGTGCAGAGTTAACAGTGAAGGTGAACTAAGAAAACTGAGCACAAAAAAGGGCCAGAAACAAACCAAAGGTAATGAAAACTTGCACAAATGATTTATTTGCTAAAAATAAAAAATGGAGCATTACAAGGGCATAAACAACATTATTAAACAAGCAAGAAGCACAAAAATGTTATTATTTAAATGAAATGTTTAAATTTAAGATATTTGACAAAACAATTATCAGAAAAGCACATAAAGGTTTGAAATTATCACAGAATTGTAAAACAAGCATGTTTAAAGAAAAACGGGCATGTTTAGAGTAAAACAAGCACAAGAAAAGTATAATGACCATAAAAAGAGATTAAACAAGCAAAACAAATATAATAAAGGGCAAAAAGGGCACGTTATGCATAAAAAAGCAAGGCAATTGCATACTTTTTGACAAGATACTATGTTTTGGCATAAACTACTATTTCTCAGTTATTGAGGCTATTCAGGGTACACCTAGACTTATTCAAAGTATCTCAAAGTCTGTAAAAGTGCTTACAGTGTGTGCTTATTGTGCTTTTATTCTGAAGAGTTTATTTGTGTGCAAAGTGCAACTATTTTGTAAGGTGCAGTCAAAATACAGGCATTTTGGAAAGTTTTTTGTGCTGGGTGTGTCTATTCACAGAGTGCTGCCATTACAGAGTGTGTTTTGCACTGTACAGAAGTTATTTAGCAACGTACAGCCATTTTGGGAAAGTTTCCGTGTGCTGTGTACTTTTTATTCACAAAGTGCAATTACTTTGAAATGTTTTTTACTCTGAGTTTCTTCTGCCCAGTTTATTCGCACAGTGCAGTTATTTTGAAATGTTGCTTACACTAATAAGAGGTGATTTCTTACAGTACAGTTATTTCAAGTATATTCATATGCTCAGGCGACGTTTTTTGCAGAGTTCAGTTATTCAGAGGCTTGTTGTGCTATTGGGCATAGTTACAAATGCTGGCATAAATTTCAGGCATATTATGTTTATGCAGTTACAAGTGGACTTGGGTTTTATTATGTTTTACTGTAATTTATTTGCATGGCAGATGGATTTCGAAAACCATAATCACTTGTATTTGATCAGAATAGTGCAGAGAACTGGAGAATATTTGAACAAGAGTACGATATTTTTATACAAGCAGCTTGTTCTGACAATGATGCATGCACCAGGGCATTTATTTTGTGAAATTTAGCTGGGACAGAGGCCATTAAAAGAGAGCAATAATTTGTGTGCACACCAGCAGTATATGAAGGAGAAGGGGAAAACATACCTCCCAACCGTTCTGAATTACTCGGTAAAAACCGAGTTTTGGGGTCCAAGTAATGGGGTGCCACGATTCCTGAGTGGCACCACTTAATTTCTGATTTCCCGGCTTTTTTTTTTAAATTTATTTTGGCGTTTTGCGCTGACATCATCACATGCGTGATGACGTCAGCTCCGTGAAACGGCCAGCTAGCCTGTCAGAATTGAGCAATAGCTCACAACATGCATGTATTTCCGGCAGCTCCAGCAAGCCAGAAGGGAATGTATAGCTGCAAGAAGCATGCAGGCATGGTGCTGGTTCCACTAACTGCAAGCAGCAGCTTTTTGGATTTGAGGCTGAAGAGTGTGTGAACGCAGAAGATTTTGCAGATTCTGGCTTCAGAGAGAGGGACCTTGTGGATTTAATTTTGATGGCTGGCTTCAGAGAAAGGTATTCATTTTGCAGCTGGTGTTATCTGTTATATATGGTTTAGGAGTACTTGAGCTTTACAAAAAATAAGTGGAAAATGAATGGTTCATAGCTGAACCCCAACATCTCTATTTGCATATCATTAAAGCTGATTTTTTCTGGATTGTAAGATGAGCGATAACGACTTCTTTCAGTTTTTATAACTGCCAGCTGTAGTGCAAAACAGCTGTTTGTATCATTACATAAATAAGTTTTCCATTATAGTGATTGTAAACTGGCATGCTCAGAAGACTAGTGTTAATATTCATAATCCTACTAGGTGATATGTAGTTAGATTTTATAAACAAAATCTTTACTTATTCAAAATTTTTAATTTTCTTAGCTTTCCAACTGTAGATCAAGCGTACTATAGTATTAAAATAAGTAAATAGAATCGAGAAGCACAGTAAATATGTAACATTTTATCACAACCTGCTGTCATTTCAACATCTACAGTCATAATCCCCTGTACTACTATTATATAAATGACTTAACGTAATCTACATAGGCAGTCTAATGTAAACACTGATCACACATCCCAATAGCAGTAAATTTTGAATTTAATAACTGGCTGTTGAGGGCTGTTCATGCTTGCACTTCTGCTAATGCAAAAGCTTGCTCTTGCTTTGGCTGGGTGCCTATAGAGGCCTCTTTTCTTTGCTTGTTAATTGGTTCAGACCACCAGAATTCGGAGGACACTGATAGTTTGCCTAGGGAGCACATTCAGGCCCATCTGTTGTGCTCTAGAAGGGTGTTCCTATATGAACTAGGCCCCTCATTTAATTCTGGTCAGAAAGTAATGTAAATCCAGTTTAACTTTGAGGTTGCAGCCAAGATTTATGTTAATGAGCTATCAGTTGGCACTCTGTGATATTCCTGATTACGAGTTCAGGCAAAAAGAGAAAAAAAAGCTGTTAATTCCAAATGAAATGCTGAAGTTCCATTGGCCACTAGGCAGACTAAAACCCCCTACAGTAAACCACTCTATTCTATTTAGACAATATGATGGAATATATTAAAACTATTTAACTGGTGTTGGGATGTTTTATGCAAGCTGAGGAATAAGCATGTATTCTTAAACTGCATGAAGCACTTCTGCCTTGTGCTAAGAGTGGCATGGGGACAGAGCCCTGGAATCGGCATTGCTTGCTTTATTTAGAATGCAGACAAACTACTGTTGTACAGCACAGAAAGACGTGCCTCCGCAAAGTTTTAGAGCTGATCTGCTGCTTTCAGCATAAAAAGGTCCTGTGTGAATAATGCTAGATTTGCTGTTGAAGTGAACAGATACTCCAGACAAACTGTATTCCTGTTTTTTAATAACCAGCTTACGTCACTGATTATTTTCCTGAATGAAATTCTACATATATAGTTATGACATGTGCTGGTGAACTTGTTACCTTTGTTTTTTTATTTCTTTTACAGCTACCACATTGAAGTCATTTCAGTACTGCATTTTCTTTTTTAATAATCTCAACACATGAAAGTAAGTTTGAGAAAGAGACTGAAGTGATTTTTTTCAGAGACAACATGCTTTTTGTTACCTGTCTTAGTGTTTTGCTTTTTGGAACCTTGGATTTCAGTAAGCTTTCTTGGTTGGTTTCCACTCTGCTCTTTTGTTGAGGCAACAAAACTATTTCTGACCTGGGGCATGCCATCTGTATTGTCTCTCAGTGAAAGGTTTCTGATTGTATTCATACAGGGTGTAAGATATGCTTTTGTAGAGACTGCCTCATTAATTTTGGAGAAATAAATTGTCAGGTAGTGTTTATAATTACTGAGTAGAAACATACTTCATTGTTGAAGCACCCCATTAAAATGTTGTACAAATTTGTCATGCTCCAGAATGGTTTTTAAATTCTGCTCATAATTTGACTAACGTCTGAATGTCCACCATAAGCTGCCTGCTGTCCTCAAGTAAGACTGTTCAGATGTGGAAGAGTACATGTTTTTTTTTTTTTGGCATAGAACTCAAGACTGTGTGAAATGATCTTTCATAGAAAAACTCTTATAACCATAGCTGTAAACACTTGGAAAATAAGCTCAGTGTTGTAACTGCATGTTCACAAAACATTACCTGGACTAATTGTTTATGCAGCAATATGTGCACTGCAGTAGTCCTTCATAGGAGAACAAAGCAGTGACAAGCTGACCTTTTGGACTAGCAGCACTGCTGTAAGTAGACATATCACTATCGAGTTCTGTAGGGAGCCTCGTGCTCCAAGTGTGTTGAGTAGGAGAAAGAGAGAGGATCTTCATGCATCTGTTGTCAAGGGAAATGAGTGTCATTGGAATCCTAGTATAAGCATGGATCCATTAATGCTCAAGCCAAGAACATGCACTGGCTGTCCAGACTCAGCAGGTGTTAATGAGGCACACAAGAAAGTAAAGCAGTATGCACATTAGTGTTTGTGGTAAATGGGGCAAAATAGCCAGGTAATGGGACATTGGAATGGTTGCAGGGGGACTCTGGTGCCATATTTTGGTTGCCTGTTCTTCAGTTTGCATTTGAAGGTTGGTATCCCATAATCCCATTGGAGTGGGCGGGGTTACATAATTACGTATGCAAATTTTATGTTAATCAGTGTACAGATTTGTACCTATCTTTCATGGACCTTGTCCAGATTTTTGATGTTTCCAGGTTGAGAGGTATGGGGGAAAACCATCATATTGTTGTACAGGCTGAATAAAGGGAAGACCCCGAGTGTTTGAAATGCAAATCCAAGGAAACGTGTAACCCACAGACAAATGGTACATTAGAGAGGTATTTGTTTTACACAAGAGCTCAAAAGTAAGGAGACACTTTTGTGGCTTATTTTACTGACCTGAGAAACAAAGATAAAATGTGTTGTTTGGTGACTTAGCAAATGAGTTAATAAAGGACAGGCTTGTATGTGGTATTAATAGTGCTGCAGTGAGAAAGAATTTCCTTCATGACAGTGATTTAATGTTGAGCAAAGCTACTGAGATTTGTCAAATCCGTGAAGTTACAGAAAGGCACACAAGTATGCTTTCAAGTGATAAGAGCATGGTTTCAGCAGGATCCAGAGCAAATGTAGACAACATGCAACACGTGGCTAGCAGAAGCAGGCCTAAGCACATTATAGCTGTAACCCCTGAGATTGTGGCAGGTAAAACCTGTAGTTTTCCAGTAAGTTCTAAGACTAGTTCAGTGAAAAAGACATGCTCAGTGCAGTACAAGGGTGAGTCAGCAAAACCCAAATCAAGCTTTATTGTTAACTGTCACAACTGTAGTGCCAATCATGACTCTAAAAGAGAAAAGTACTTATCATTTGGTCAGCAATGCCGCAAGTGTTAAAAATGGAACCATTTTCAGAAGTTTTGCAAATCAAGTAAACCTCACACAGTTATAAAGAAAGGTCACTCAAAAAGCAAAGTTGATCATAGTGAGAGCTGCAACACTGCTTTCTACGTAGATGGTGTGTCAGTAATTGGTGAAAAGGTCAATGCAGTAAATTTGTTGGCAAAGAACAGAGTGTTTTGTACTGTCCGGATCAATGGTAAATCCACTGAGCTCAAAGTGGACACTGGTTTAAAGTGTAATGTTATGTCAGCAGACACTTTTGCTAAGGTGAGAGTTGGTGAGCAACTTCATGTGGTAAGTTGTGTGAAACTTGTTGCTTATGGAGTGGAAGAAATTTAAACTGAAGGCTCAGTAGTGCTTTCATGTTATTTGGCTAGGAACTGCTACAGCTTACTATTCTATGCATTCCAAAGAACTGTGCAGTCATTATTGGGTCTCAGAGACAGTTTGAGAATGAATCTGCTTTCCTTTACCAAAGAAGATCTCCATATAAGCACATATCCTAGTTCCAATTTTACTGAAGTTATTTTCTCAGAGTATGCTGATGTTTTTGATGACAAGTTAGGTAAATTTCCAGTTGTGTATTCCAGAGATTAGTCCAGTGTTCAGACTGGCAAGAAAAGTTCTGATAGCTATGCAGAATAAAGTCAAAGCTCAGCTGGATAAAATGGTGCAGCAAGGTGTAATTTCTGCAGTTACAGCACCAACTGAATGGGTGTCATCCATGGTAGCAGCCCACAAAAAAGGCTCAGATGAAATCAGAATATCCATTGAAACAAGAGATTTGAACAAAACATTAGAGAGACTACATTGTCCTATGCATACAGTTGAGGAAGTTGCAGCCCTAATACCAAACACCACTGTTTATTCTGTCTTAGATGCAAATATTTCATTTTGTCAAGTGATGTTTGATAGCAAATCTTCATTACTGACTACTTTCAGTACCCCATCTGGGAAACATAGATTCCTTAAGATGCCATTTGGAATAAATTCTGTAAGTGAAGTCTTTCAGCATGCAATGGAGCAAATTATTTCAGGTTATCCTTGTGCCATAATAGTAGAGGATTTATTGGTCAGAGGCAATGGTGAAGCAAAGTATGACAGAAACCTTAGGAGAGTTCTAGACAGAGCATGTGAAGTGAGCTCAAAGCTCAATCTTCTGAAGCACAAATTTAGACTACTAGAAGTTACATATGTAGGAAATTTATTTACTAGCATTGGCTTGCAACCAGACATCCAACTACTCAAAATTAAAACAAAGGCAAGGAAACAGTATACAACCGGCACTTTAATAACTGAAAAGAAACAGAAATATATAGTAAGCGCTTTCATCGTGTATGTTACCGAACTTCTTCAGACAAAAGTTGAGAAATACAATAAACATTTATACTATTCTAAAATAATCATGTGATCTAAATTGGTCACGTTACCCTAGAAACCATGTCATGTGATCATCCAAAAGTGAAAAGGTGAAACTCAAATGCATAACAGCATCTAAATAATACAACTTCTGTGTTGCACCACCAAATTTTCATGAAAATTTATGTTAAAAAGTTATTATTAATACACTTGTAGATTAAAAAATGTTCAACCCTAAGTGTGTAATGAATGAAATATGTAAAAAATGTAATGTAAAAGTAGACTAATAAGAATAAAAAAGAAATACAAATATGTACTTAACGATTAAAAGTACCCATTCTCAAACACTCTTGAGCTATAAAACAATAAAACATTGAAGCCTAATAAAATCTAATAAGCATATATACTGTGAAATGTAATTTTTTTATCTTGCCAAACTCTTGAGTTTCAAAATACTGACCAGTGAACATATATCACTGAGACCTGGTAAAACATATGTTTGACTTCTAAGTTGCTAGATCAATTCCAATTGTGGTGGGACCCTCCCCCATGTCCTTAACTACCTGGTCAATAACACTGAAAACAAAGGAATGATCTGGGTGTGAGGTCACATGATTGGCTAAGACATTCTCAGTCATCCCTTTTCTTATACTATAAATATGTTTATGTATAAGTGTTCTTTGAACTTTCCATCCATCTTGCCAATATAGAAACTGTGGCAAGCTTGGCATTTGGCTAAATAAACAACACTGCAGGAGTTACAATTAAACCTGCCTTTTGTTTCATATTTTTGATCCCTAATCATGAAGCTGTTCCCCACCTCTATGAATCTGCAGTAAGGACATGCTTCGCATTTAAACATCCCTTTAATTCTGGGACTAGTTCTAACAAAAGGTTCCAGCAGATTTGTTTAAATTTTGGCCCCTTTTAAAGGCAAACTTAGGTATAAAGTTGTCCCTACAATAAAAAGCATTTCAGATGTAAGAAGACCCCAATTCTTCAAGATAATTTGTATTATACATAGGGCGTCCATAATGTAAGGGGTGATGAACAAGAGGGAAATAGCAAAAGATGTGTCCACAGTCCCATACATACATTGTTGGTGATCTGGTAATACGGGGGGGATAAGCTTGATCATCTAAAATTGCTTTATAAAAACCCAATGTTCATTTAGAAACTACTTCTTGTCTCAATTTTTCCAGTAATGTGAATGGATAACCCTGTTTTAAGAACATATTTACCAAAAGGTTACATTCAGGGAAAAAGTCAGCCTGGGCAGAGACCATTCTTGCTGCTCACAGAAGCTGACCTTTCACCACTGACTTCTTTTGTTGTATCGGGTGTGCGCTAGAATAATGCAAAAAAGAATTTGAATAGGTTGGTTTTCTAAAATTTCTAGCTTTATACCCTTTATACCCATTATTAACTCGATCTTTCACTAGTTCTATATCTAAGTAAGAAATTGAATCTTTGCTGGCTGAATGAATGAGTGAAGCTTAAAAATTGGGTGGAATCATTTAAAAACTGTATAAATTCTCTGACTTGTGTTTCTTCACCATGGAATAAAATAAAAATGTCGGCCAAATAACGCGTGTAAAATTTTACCATGTCTGAAAACAAGTTGTTAGTTAACACAAACTCCCTTTCCCGAAATGCCATGACCAAATCCGCAAAGCTGGCTACACAAGAGGAGACCATAGTGACCCACTTTTTTTGTAAAAAATACCTTCCTTCAAACAGGAAAAAATTATTAGTTAAAATAATGTGTAATAACTCCTGCAAAATCGAAATCTCCTCGTTACTCACATTCCTCAGTCTCAACATTGAACATACCCACTCTATACCTACATCATGGGGAATTGTGGTATATACATTTTTAACATCAGTCGTAATAAGGTTAAATTCTTTATAATACACCAAGTTGTTAATATCACCTAGGAAGGACCAAGAATCTCTGCATATCTGGGAGTCCATTTCAACATACTTCTTAAGAAACTATCTACGTATTTGGCCAAAGGGTATGTGACAGAGTTCCTACTATTCACGATAGGGCACAAAGGTGGATTAGTCACATTTTTATGTATTTTTGGGATTCCAAAAGTCATTGGAATTTGGGGAGCAGGCATGGAAAAGTAATTGAATAAATCAATACTAATTCTGGATTCAATATATAAATCATTCACATAAATGTTTATCTTATTATAAGCTATGTTCACTTCATTTAAAGAAACAAGTTTGTAATAATTAACAACGGAACACATTTCAAGCATTTTTCTACTATATTCATCTGCTTCCATGAAAACAAGTCTTCCACCTTTGTCAGGTTTCATAATACGTACTCCACTCATTCTTAAAAGCTATAAGCCATCCCAGTCATTCACAGTAAAATGACTTAAGTCCTTCAAATTAGGCTTCACAAAGGAAAACATATTTCTGATGTGCAGCTCACAAATATGTTCAAATAAAGAAATTACTGGGATCAAGGGCAGATTGTAAACCCTTGCAAACCTGAACTGATGCATTAAATTTTTGTTTCCTTAATAAAAAATGCAAATTCAGTTTATGGGTAAATAATTTTAAATCAATTATTGTCCTGGCCAAGTAACCACGTCAAGATGGCACAAAAGGCAAGCCTTTAGCTAAAGTATCAGCCAAAGAAAGATCCACACTCAAGCTAGAATAATTAAAAATGTTAAAGTCCCCTTCTGTGTTTCTGGCAATGTTAACACCAAAAGTCTCACTTTCAGGACCTTGTGACAAGTTACCCGGTAAAATGCCAGGAAAGTGAATCATCTCCTCGGTTGTCCCCAGTTCCATTGGTTCTTGTTCCATTTGTTGTTCCTCCCTTTCCGTCGAAAACCTTGGTTGTAATCCTGTCGAAAATTTGAATGCTCAGCTTGTTGAAAACCATTTCCTCTATTATTTTGGCTGTTTTGATTAATAGTCTGATTGCGAATACATCCGCTGCATCTAAGCCCACTCACAGCTTCCTCAACTGGAGTTCTGGCTGAAGCTGCGTAATTACGCTGAGTTGTACTGATGTCATCACTAACCAGGTCACTGCCCTCATTCATAGTTCCCAAATTAGAGGTTGGAGATTTACTCTGGTAGTTCCACTGCTGCAAAGTGGGCAGAGAAGGATAAGCTATGCCTTTAGCATAGTCCAAGTGATCCCGTTCAATCTTTTTTAATTTCGCTGTTTTACAGTTCAGGATGTGATTATTAATGCTCAAAAAAACACGAGCATACTCATATCTGTATCGAGGAAAGTCACTGCCATTTTTGATGTGTCCATCTAAAATGTTAATTTCATTGGATAAACTATCCACTGTTTGCTGGTAATGTTTTATTAACAGTTCAAGCAGCTCTAGACCCTGCTTGTTAAAAAGTTTTAAAAGGTCCATATGGAAGGGTGAGTTAGGGATTAACCCAGTTTGTTAGCGCCAAAGACTCAATCCTTTTGGAACTTGTTGGTGTTTGATGCACTCCTTAAAATATGAAATTTCTAGTTGAAGTTTTTTAAGCTTAAGAGATCTGTGGTCAAAAATTTCCAAATTGTTGGCGATACTCTGATTCATGTTAGAAGTACTCCGCTGAACATTGCTCAACTCTAAATCAGACTGTAAACACGTGGAGCATTGTAACCACTCGTTCAAAGTGGGAACAGTAAAAGCCAACAGGGATGTGTTATGATCAGACACCTCTCTGTCTTGCATAGTATTCACAAACTGGTTGTTCACTCCTGGGTTATTTAGATCACGTGATTATTTTGGAATAGTATAAATGTTTTATTGTATTTCTCAACTTTTGTCTGAAGAAGTTTGGTAACATACATGACGAAAGCGTTTCCTATATATTTTTGTTTCTTTTCAGTTATTCAATTGCTGGTTGTATACTGTTTCCCTGCCTTTGTTTTAATTTTGACCAGACCGGTCCAAGCAAGCAGCCATTCTTGAGATGCCAGCACCAGAAAATGTTCAAGCTCTACAATGTTTTCTTAGTATGGTCAACTATTTAGGAAAGTTCATACCAGACTTCAGTGAGTTGACAGTGCCTTTGAGAGAGCTGACACACAAAAATATTACATGGTCTTGGTTGGAATAGCATCAGAGAGCATTTGAAGACCTTAAGCAAAAAATTGCCACCCCACCTATATTAAGATACTATAATGTCAGTAAACCAGTCACTCTTTCCTGTGATGCTTTAAAATTTGGTCTTGGCATAGTTATTCTTCAAGAAGGCAGACCAGTGACCTATGCATCTAGATCTCTTACCCAAACTGAAATGCAATATGCTCAAATTGAGAAAGAACTTTTGGCAATAGTATTTGCCTGTTAAAAGTGATTATATTTATGATCAAGCTATTCAGATTGAAACTGATCACCAACCTCTAGTCACTATTTTAAATAAGCCTATGACATCAGCTCCAGCAAGGCTGCAAACTTCTTAATCTGGTGGATACCTTATCCAGATTGCTCAGAGATACAACAGAACAGCTTCATGCAGAGAATTTTGACTTTGATGTCATGGAAGTGCATACGCTTTCTACCACAAGACTTAATGAGCTGAGAGATCATACAAAGACTGATCCAATTTTGCAAAAGCTCAACCACTACATTAATGTCTGATAGCTGTCAAAGCAATCTATGCACCACCTGAAGTGCAAGCTTATTTTCCTTACAGAGGTGAGATGTTGATGGAAGATGGCATTATTTTCAAAGGTCCTAAAACTGTTGTTCCTGCTTCCTTACAATGTGACTATATCCATATTTTGCATCGTGGTTACCCAGGTTCTGAATCTACCAAAAGAAGGGCGAGAGGACTAGTATTTTGGCATTCTCTAGCAAGAGATATTGATAGAGTACTTTCTTCTTGTTCGGTGTGCAATAGTACTAGACTGCATTTGCAGGGAGAACCACTTTAGCTGGGTCAGGTTCCTGACCTACCTTGATCAACAGTAGCCACTGATATATTTGAGTGGAACAATCAGCATTACTTAATGTTGGTAGACTCTTATAACTGTTTTGAGATTGATTTACTACCTAGCCTCATGTCCACTGCTGTTATCACTGAGTTGAGTTTCTCAGTCCATGGTAGTCCACGTAAAGTTATTTCTGACAATGGTACCCAATTTACCAATCGGTTGTTTCAGATATTTGCAAAAGAATGGGACTTTGTACATGTTACTAGTAGTGCAGAGTATCCACAGTCAAATGGACTAGCTGAATGTGCAGTACAGAGTGTAAAGCAATTACTAGAGAAGTCAAAGCATGATAATACCGATGTCTTTTTGAAATGACCCAATCTCAGAAACATACCCCATGATGATATACCTGGCTCGCCTGTTCAGAGACTTCTGTCTAGGCAAACCAGAACAACATTGCCTATCAATTCCAGTTTTGTTGAGGTCTAAAGCAAAGAGCAACAGAACAATCAGAGCCCAGCTATTTGGAAAGTGTTCTTTCTAGAAGTCCAGCTATGAAAAATCGAGCAGATTTCTTCATCCATTGAAAGAAGGAGAGATAATGACGATACAAATGGCAAAAGGTTTATGACCAGATTGGTCAACTAACAGGTATATGCACCAAGCTGAGATCCTACTTCGTACAATCTGATGGTGTGGAGTACAGGAGAAATCGCAGACATCTTCTTCCTGTATCAGAATCAAAATCACAGTATTGTTCCTGTGATACAGACTCTAGACCTCAGAACAATACAATGTTTCTGTTGCAGAATGTGTCTTAACTTCTACTTCTGTTCCTGATGATGTTCCTGATGTTCCCAAAGTTGAACATTCAGCAGAGACAGTCCCTGTTGCTAGACCTGATTCTAATTTTTATGTCACATGATTTGGTCATATTTCCAAACCTAGTGTGAAATACGCAGCAACCTGGAAATAATTGTCTATATGTATTTAGTTCTGTATAATTATTTGTATCAGTTGCATGTCAATTGATGTCGTCAATATTGCATGACCCATTTCTCGAAGAGAGAGGATGTAGAATAATGTGTGTGTGCTGCATCTTTAAGAAGCATTTCAAGGACAGCACGTGTATACAAATAGCAAGTAAGTGCTAGCGTCAGTGCCATTTTGAGAGTGCAGCCAGAGAGTGAGCATGCCTGAGTGTAATAGCTAGTTTATTTGTAAGTTTATCTAAGTTAAAGTTATTAAGCCTCAATGCTGATGTGTTTGTACATAATAAAGCTGCTTGAACAGAACCCATGAATGTTTGTCTGTTTTATCCTGAACAGATGAGCGGCATTTGGTTATTTTGATACTGAATAAAAAAGGCACAGTAGGGGTGTCTAATGCCTTTGCCAGTATCCAAATGCCTAGAGGAGACAGGTGCACACCATCTCTATCAAAGCAGCCTAGCCTGCCGACCATGTCTTCCCAGGCTGATCCCCTTGGACTGACACCAGACATTAAGCCAATTGTTAAAGCCAATCATTTTTTTGGTTTTATTGTGGCATTATCCTTGGAAAAGGTGGTATGCTTCTTAAGGCTAGGCTTATACCTGTCTGTGACACATAATCTGAAAGGTCAGTCATGTCTCTCTTCATATAATCTAGTGAGGTACATCTGAAATCATTCACCCCCACATGGACTATGACGGAGTCATACCAGTACCTGTGGTTGAATGACTTGAATGCTTGAGTGACTAGATGGATCCTGGCACCTGACAGGCAGCTAACTGTAACCTGCCCTTTATCCAGCCTGGTGAGGGGAACATCCATTTGTCTAACAATGGAGTCACATATGACAAATATATCAGGTTTTGTGGTGTTATGCCTTATAAGCTTATTTGTTGAGACACTGGTGTGTGTGCGTGTGTGCCTGTGTGCGTGTGTGCGTGTGTGTGTGTGTGTGTGTGTGTGTGTGTGTGTGTGTGTGTGTGTGTGTGTCTATATCTGCTATTAGTGTGTGTGTGTGTGTGTGTGTGTGTGTGTGTGTGTGTCTATGTCTGTTATTATGTGCTGTGGTTGTTTTTTTGTGTTGTTATATGTGTAAGTGGTTTCTCTTTGGGAGGACTCTGACCTTTTGGTAAGTTACTAGTGAGTACATCTGTATATGTGGCTTTATGTGTCATGTCCTTATTTAGTGTGGGAAGTATGTGTCTACTGATAATGTGTTTGGCATTCGATTTCGCCTTATATGAGAGTATTGCCTCCAATTTCATAAATGTAATTAAATCTCTCACATAAAGTATTTGTTTGTTTCAGGAGGAAGTGGTTATCAGTATACAGAAGACACTTGCTACATTGCCTCAGGATGCCCATGTCTATCAGGCTGGCAAGAGAGATGATAGAAAACTGTACATCCATGCCAGCAGGATGTTACCTTATGTTTTTTTTAGGGAAGGGAATGGGTTAATTTGACAGGACTGTGCTGGTAGCGCTGAATTTACAAGAGGAAACTATACTTTGTATAGGCAAAGGTTGATCAGTAAGGCAATGCTGCTTAGTGTACAACTGATTTGTTCCTAGACCAGCAGAAAAGCTTGGCAGAGTTTAATTGACATCTGTTTAAGGAAAAACTGAGCTTCTAAGCTTTTGCATCTATAGGGCACTACTAAGCACTGCTGAGTGAAGAGCAGCATTATGCAAATGCAAGGCTTAAACACGAGCAAAGAGAAACATGTTTTAAGCTAACAACCAATCAGGAAAGCTCACACTAAGCCTTTCACCAGCAACCCGCAACTCAGACAGGTTAGATCAGCACACTTCTGCTACAAGGGTGCAGAAAAACATCTTCTTGATGTAGAATAGCTGGTTTGTAACAAGACCACTCTAACTACTGACAGCAGTCCAACAGCTAACAGAGAGAGTCTAATATAGTGCAATTAACTACTTAAAGAAGAAGCAGACTACTTATTTTGCTACAAAGTGCAAAAACAACAGCAAATAACTTCAAAGTTGCTAAAGTAGAGTCATGGTATATATTTATATATGTATTTTTGTCTTTTCAGTAGTGGACTGCTCTAGGTGAAAACAGATTCTCAGCAATCAGTAGCAAAGTCGCCAAATGATGAGCAGCTATGAGTATCAATGCCAAAGCCTGTACAAATATGAGGCTTAAATATGAGCAAAGAGAAACAAGTTTTAAGCTAAATACCAATCAGGAAAGCAAACAATAAGCCTTCCACCAGCAATCCCCAACTCAGACAGGCTAGATCAGCATACTTCTACCACAAGGGTGCAGAAACATATCTTCTTAATGTAGAATAGCTGTTTTGGAGCCCAGGACCACACAAACTACTTACAACAGCCCTATAACTAACAGACACAATGTAATACAGTGCAATTAACTACTTAAAGAACTAGCAGGCAGTGCACCTTTTTTAAGCTGCTGAAATAAATTTACAGTACATAAGAGAAGTGCAAACAAAAACTTTAGAATGTGAATATAATTGAGAAGGTTTCACAAGAATGAATATGGAAATGAAATTGTTTGATAAATATGAAAAGAAGGGAAACAGGAAATTGATAAATGAGATAGAATATTATTTCTTACAATGTTAATGTGTATTTCTAGAAATAAGAAAATGTTTGTGGAAAAAGCAGGATGGCTGAAAATTTAAAAAATGGCAATGGGAGAGTTACGCACAAAAATTGTGTAGCATTACTGCTGAAAATTTATGAAATTATAAAAATGATATAAATATGATGGATATGAGGTTGCAAAATATGCAAATAATGTCTAAATAAAATGTAAATAGTGTATATATAGCAACACCTGTTCTTCCTTCTGATAAATGCCATGGGATCTTTTACATCTAGCTAAGTTATCAACAACTTTGGATGATTGGACCTTGGTTTAATGAAGTTTGTGCATTAAACAAATTAAAACACTTAACTTTAGTTGGCTTTGAGTGGCTGTTTCCTGGAGCCTTTCTGGCACATTGGTTTTATGCACTTCTACAGCTAATTATATTTTCAGTGTCCTGTTGTCTGCAATTGGAGAATGGAAAGCAAAAGTGTAACCCAGGACTATATGTTACTGAGAGTGTTGAAAGTGTGGTTTCATTCAAATGTGGATGCCTTAGCCAAAATGATTGCCCTTTAGGAACTGTGTAGGATCCTAAAAACATCATTGATACACTATTGGGATCAGACTGCTTCCTCAATGTGCAGGATATTCTGCCTGAAGGAGTAACTTCTTCCTGCATTTTCTTGGATTGAGATTCTGAGGATGAATGCAACAAGAAATGTCGTCATGTGGATCTGGAAGGAAGGGAACGTTTTGAGCAAATATGACATTGGGAACAAACTAGGAAAAAATACAGCTTGGTATGGAAACAAAAGTTACATAGCACAATAGCACACTTACAGATGTGGATGATGTAAACAATGCCTATATATAGTGACAGGCTTGTCCAGATTTTATTATAAACACTTGCCATGATTTCCTTAGAGGGTCATGGCTGCTGATCAACATGACATTCATTAAAGTGGGGTTCAGCTACTCATTCTAATGAATTAGATTATCAAAATCATAGTCAAATATTAAAGCTTTCTCTTAGAACCAACCATCTTAGAACAGGTAATGTTTATTTGTGAGGATGGGTGCCCACTGTCATATGTAGAAATGGCTCATGCGTACTTCATTATAAGGAAGGTTCCCCATTTTGAGACTTAAAAAGTCCATATTCCTTACTGATCCACATTGAAAGTGCCTGTCAGACTTTCAGAGTTGTGAGTTTTTAATTAATTAATATCTGTGTTAAATCACACATAATCATGTTAATTCATCAAAATAGTTTTTTATGTGTACAAAGTGACATATTTAAGCATTCTAAGAGCCTCATAGTTGATGTCATTAGTAAGCTATTAGTAAGCATCCCACATTTGCACAGATGCTTCACATTGTGAGCTCTAGTGTTCCGTATTTAAACGTTTCACATTGTGAGAGGTAGTGTTCCACATTTGCACATATGTTTCACATTGTGAGCGCTAGTGTTCCACATTTGCACATATGTTTCTCATTGTGAGAGCTAGTGCTCTACATGTTGGAGAAGGAAGTCTGGGAGCTATGGAAGTGGGCCAAAAATAATGCAAAGTGGAAGCTATGGAAGTGGCTATTAGTATGTCTTATTCATAAGTTGTGATTTCTGATAAATCTATTTGACTTTCTGTTTTCACTGAACCTGATTTTGGGCAGTTGCAGTGGATATTTCAATATAAATCCTTAATGAGTTACACGCCAGTCTTATTTTGTTTTATCCTTTGTCTGTAGTCTGCATTTTGATATGTCGATATTACTACAGATATGTAAAGCATTTCTTCAAAGGTTTTAATAGTATTTCTATCAAGTTTTATGCCACCAGGGAAACATATTGAAATATATGACTAGTTATATGCAGAGTTAAGCTTTGGACTTAGTGACAGCATTTGTATAGCAACACTTTTTCTTTTCTTGTGGTTGAACCTTCAACCCTACCCCTATTGCCCACCCTGTCAATAGCCCAAACTCTCTAAAACCCACCTAGTTATCACTCTCTCTTCTTTCCTAAAATTCACATCTAGATCTACCTCCCAAGCTGGATCTACTGCATATTATGTATGGTACTGTTAAAAACCTTGAGCTAGCTGCCCAGTTTCTGTTTTGTATTGAACCCTGCATGATTATCAGAATGTAAAGTCTATTAGTTCTCAACTGTATGTGCTCTATTGAACTTGTACTATGCACATCGTAAAGTATCCTTACAGTATATGTTTATGATTTTGTATTGAACTACTTTAAGCTTTCAGAATGTACTGTGTATTAGCTCTCCTCTGTATGGTGCTGTACTGAATTGTACTACGCTGCTCATTTGTAACATGTTATTGTCACGTATTATACTATATGTACTGTGTGGGCGGCCACGGTGGTGCAGCAGTTAGCATTGCCAGCTCACAGCAAGAGGTTCTCTGGTTCGATCCTCAGCTGGGGTGCTTTCTGTGCAGAGTCTGCATGTCCTCCCTGTGGTTGCGTAGGTTTCCTCTGGGTGCTCCGGTTTCCTCCCACATCCCAAAGACATGCTGTAGGTGGATTGGACACTCTAAATTGGCCCTAGGCATGAGTGTGTGTGTGCCTTCTGTGGAAGGTTTGGCACTGGGCTGGTAACGCAACACCGTAAAACTCTACTGCCAATCATGAGTGGACAGTTATCTGCTGTGGTGACCCCTAATCGAGAAAAGCCGAAAGAAGAAGATATTATATGTTCTGTGTAATACTTATTTTATATTTATGGAGCTTTTATCCCCGGGCCTCCACTGAAAATGGGCTCACCTTGACCCAGTGGACTATCCTGGTAAACAAATGCAAATCAATAATTTTTAATTAGCCATGTTGAGTCATTAGTCTAAGAAAAGGGAACCCTAAAACCAGTCATAAAATAAAAATGCAAGCAATGGAGTATTTTGCATTACCTTTTAATTACCATTGTATCACTGATGCTAAATAACATAAAAATTACCTGTATAAGCAGGAACCTGAGACATATTCATTTGTATCTAATCCATTTCAGAACTCAGCATCAGAAAATACCTACGTTTTTCCAGTTAACTTTTAGTTAAATTAGCTGTTATTTCATTGACATATATACTATGATTAAAACATTTCCTGCCAATGTTTATAACGCAGATGAAATATTGTCCGATAAATTTCCTTAGTTTCCCTTGTTATAGAAATTTCTCAGGTTACTTGTTCTGCATTGTTGCTGTTGTCACTTGCTAAAATAGAAATAACAGAAATTTGAAAAGACAGGAAATGTTGAAGTATATGATCACATAGAGGGAAACTCGTGGCAAAGGAAAGTCATGTCAGAGATACAGAAAATTACTTCTCTTTAGAAAACCATGATGCTAGTGAATGTCTTTGCAGTATATGCAACTGAATCTATATAGATGTGAGGTCAAAGTGGCCTGAAAAAAGTGGGAAATGCATGAAGAATGGTAGACAGATACACAGCTGCAACATAATTAGTATAAGATTCAGCTGGATTTCATGACTCATCTTGTTTGTATGCACTTTCATTTGTACTTCATTAAAAGATGTGCAATTTTAAAGTGACAGACCATTGTGAAAGATCACAATAAAATGTAAATCCTATTCTTATCCTAGTGTGAAGTGATTACAGAAAATATTACCTACATTTACAAATATAATCAAAGTCTGCATCTTAATGACTAGATGATGCATCGTGCTATGAAATACTACTAACACTAATTATATGTGATTAATCTTTAAAAGATAACATTACCAAACATCTAAAAGAAACAGTTAATAATGGCCATCAAGTTTTTAAGTAACTGAACTACTATTTTACCAGATTGAAACACAGTGAGTGGTTCATTAGATAGATACTTTAATGACTTTATCATAGATATTTGACAAAGTGTGCAACTTGATTTCTACTGGTTTTGTCTAGTAAGCAGCAGTTGAGACTTATTATAGCATGCTGCAGTGGTGTTTTGGTTATCCTGAAACTTTTTTTTAAATGATTGTCTCAGATATGTCTTTCCTAATTGAAAATTACTTGCATGGGTCTCCCCACAGAGTTGTACAAATACATCTTAATGATCTATAACATGGTATGCAAGCATCTTATAGTAATAGTTTTAGCATCCTGCAGGCAATGTTTTAGTGTACTATTTTACTGTAGTCTCAGAATAGCCATTCATCAGGTCTATATCACGACACTGAAAAGACCGGGTATTGAACGGCATTTACATCGAAAGTGCCATTTATCTAAGTCACTCTTGTGGGGGGCTGTGCCATCCACACCTCCGCTAATTATATATACCAACTCCGAGATCACACTACAGTGAGGAAAGGGCACATTTTCCGATCTTCACTGTACCACGATCTCACAATAAACACCTCAATGAATGGCATTTCCAATGTCAATGCCGTTCGATCAATGGTCTTTTCGATTTGGTGATATAAACCCCATTCATCTTACAGTTCAAAGGGAATTAATTAATATGTTTATTTGTTAGTCTCTTTGTTTGTTCTTTTGATAATGGGGTAGGTTGACTGGTGTGATGTTTATTTTCAGCTATGGCCTATTCAAAATGTTGGCTTATATACATAATTTCTTTAGTAACTATTTCATTTCATGAATACACAATTAACATGTTTTCAAGTCTTAAAGACAAGAATATTCAAATATCTAGTTTTGTGGACACACTTTATGCATATGTTCTGCTTGTTACAGTAGCATTCAGTTTTTAATTAGAATACTTTTTAGACATATAACGTAGATTACGGAGTTTCTTCTACTTAAGGTTCACATATTCTGCGTACCATATGCAGATAATCATACAACAAATATACTGATACATTCAAATCCGAATGACATATTATTGGGTGGTAAAACAGACTGTGCATACTACAGGGGACAGATTTAGTGTATGGAGTTTGTCAGATTTTAGAGAGCACTGGTAAATTAGAGGTGTGTTAACAACAAGAAGAAATAAGAGGATAAAGTAAAAATAGACCACTGATATAAAGGAAATGGTTCTTGAAAATTATGTGAGACCAGTACCACAACTAATTATCTCATTATAATACTGTTTACTTTCCTAACATTCTCCTTAAATGTGGCATGCTCATTAAACCTCTGTGTTCATCCGTATGGCTGTGAACTGTCTTGATTGTATTTTGCCCTTCATTTAATGTCGCATTCATGATGAAGAAACAACTGTCTTATGAAGAAACACATTGCCATTGCAGGCAATTAACCACACACTAACCTCTGCACCAACACTGTTATATCCAGCTGTCAGTTTAGATTTAACAGTAACTTCCACTGTACAATCAATATAATTACAGCCCTGCTGCACCAATGCCTAAAGTTATATTCCTTCTTTGAAGTATAACTGTCTTTTAAATTGCCATAGGAATAATAATGTCAAAATGTATAGTCTAACAGAAATGTAAACCAGTTTATGCATATTTCTCATTGATAGCATAAGCTAGAAAGCTATATATACAGCTGAAGTACCTGCAAATTTCAAATTGTGGTAAATACTGTAGTACGAATGCAAACTATATCATTGCAATAATCAATATATAAAGGTTTTTCTTCCTGTTTCTGTTCACCTTGTTATAATAAGGCATCAACTTTTTACAGTACTCATTTGAGTGTAGGGCCTTTTATCATGACAAAGGACATTAAATTACATTTTTTAGCAATCATTTTCCAAATAGTTTAATCTATGTCAATATGTATGAGTCATGCTTTTATGTACCACAATACTGTACGTTTTACACAAAAGGTTAAGTTCAATGAGGAAATCGTATATCTAATAATTACTGATCCAGACACAGCAGAACTGTAAAATAATATCTGCAGAAAGACACTAGTACAAACTATGGCAACATAAACAGCTTTTAAACAACTAGGCCTAAAATACTTACAATAATATATATTCTATACCATGGGCTTTTATGTACTGCCCTCAGGCTCTCTTTCTGTAAGATGGTTCTGAGATTGTTAGGTTATTTACCTTATACTGTTAAAATAATTTTAAAACTTGCTTGCTATGAGAAAATTTCTTTCAAACAGGATAATCTGATATCAAATAAATCTCTTAATATTCAATGCCTTGTTAACTTTGCAGCTTCATGAAGGTTCTTTTTATGATAGTAAGTCTACACTGATATATCTATACTATTTTATATCTGACTTATGCTTCACATCTGTCTTCAGGAAACCTGTTTTGCACATCTTGCATTTATCCTAGCAGATGATGAACAAAAATATAACGTTTTAGCTGTAATATGCAAGAGCAAATTTACTTTCACTAAGCAATTGGGTTGGCAGAATGGTTAATGTGTGTAACTCACAAACAAGAGGTTCAATGTTTGATTCACCCGAAGGGAAATTAGCTAGGCTTAAAATAGTCCACGTGGGTAGGTAGCCTAGTCCTTTGCTATGAAATGCCTGTGTGCAACCTCATACTAGTACAAAACAGTGGAGAAAATATGTGAATCGTAAATTGTAAATGTCAGAGAAATGACAATACAACAGAGCACTTGCATTGCAACTCTACATTATTTATTTTAGCACCTTTTGTTTGGTACTACCAAAATTAGATATTTAAGAGAGACAGGACATGGATAAACTGGCAACTTCTCTTGTGCACCTGATATAAATTAATATGAATATGCAAGCTGTTGGACTATGTAGGTACTCAGCATCCACATAAAGTTCCAGCACAAACATGTGCTCGCATTGTAACACCTATATGTGTATTTTGAAGACAGAGAACTCACATGTTTTATTCCTTACTGCACTAATAAGAATCAAAAGACAATTTTGAATGTATTTTATTTTCATGGAAGCCTGCCATTTGTATTTTATTGCCTTTCACTATCCATGTCAACTTGGCCAAAGAATGAATGAATGAATGAAATCTCACAGTCGCAGATTTGATGCCGTTTTAGTATATTTATATTACTGGCATAACACAGACTGTTTTACAACAGAAAAAAAATTACATATGCTACTTACAAAATTATGCAAAATTTGGGTAGGTTTTTCAATTAGCAATAATGTGAAATTGAAAAGCTCACTGTTGCATATATTTTTTTGTTTTGCATTCTACATGTATTTATTAAAAGCAAAACACACAGTTAAATGTTTCTAGCTACACTGTACTACATATCTCTGATACAGTGAGACTATATGAACTTCAGCAGGAAATGTCAAAGACATGTTCATGCCATCTTCTTTATAGTAGTGAGAAAAGCGTAGGTGATCTGATGCTGAGCCTTTGAGGTAGATTATCCTTACGTTACATGTAATCAGATTAGAAGGCAGCATTGTGATTATACAATGATAGTGTAATCAGGGTAGATATTAACATCTGCAATAAATAAATTATGGTGACAGCAGTCAAACATGCAACACACCTGCACCTATTCAAGCCAAAAATCAAAGGGATGCATCATACCACAGTAAGACTTCAAGAATACTAAACATTCTACTGTTGAATGAGTTGCAAGATGTCAGACAATTAATTATAAAATGCATAGTATATGATCTTCATCCTATTTCTATAACACACACTTCCATTTTCAAGCAAAGGCTCCTACCAGTGAAAAGCATCACATGTAAACTTAAGTTCCTGAAGTCTTATGGCTGCATTGATCGATATACTAAATGGCTGCTTTGAGTGATATACTAAATCCTGGCAAAAATATAACAGACTATTAAGTAAAGAGCAAAACACTGTATAAGTGTTTATATCCAAAACATCATTCATCAATTACATTAGATAACATTAGAAAGCTATGTTTCCTACAGAGATTTTAATTTTGAATATTGCATGCTATAAAAGGCAAGGCATGGTGCAGTGTATAAAACGACTTTGAGATATCTGATTTTATGCTTCAAAACTATTTTCAGAACACCTGTTTTGTACATCTGGCATGTGGAGCAGAGATGCCAGAAGGGGGTTACTGCCAACAAAGTACATATGTTATCATTTGCTAAACTTAATAACACAAAATTTTGATATCCCTTCAAAAGTATATAGGCTGGTTCTGGTTCTGGTGTAATGACAAATGGTCCAGATGATGATGGTGACACCTTGGCAATGAGCCGGTGAAGGCTGTGTGAAATGTGGCATTGAACAAAGGAGAATTTATGAACTGTGATGAGATATGGTGATTCCCTAATGCAATGCTACGTGCAGTGTACTAGAGTGTATTTGATGAATATAATGATCCCGGAATCAACAGCATTATTTTTTAAAGGCACAACAACAAAGTATAGTAATATGCCTAATATCACTGAATAAAATATTCATCCCTGTTAGTGTAGCTTGTTCTGTTTTTTAATGGTTCTGTATTATCTACAGTATTTATTTATTTATTTTTTGTTGCAGGTAGCTAAGATCTTTTTTTCTTTCTTTTGCTACATCTTCCAGCAGAGGAACAGCTAAGTTTAATTTTAATAATGCAGCTTTTTATGTCCTATGCTGTCATTTCAAAGTTTGATTTCTTCAAACAAACACAATAGATGAACCAGCACTACTGAACAATGTTACCTCATCAGGTTCTTTTGCTTATGTTATCGTGACTACTTCCTGATCGCACGGTATTATGAATGGTGTGTGATCACTTATTTTGAAAGAAGCTAATTCAGTAATTTATTTGTCATATTTCTTTTCTATGTTGATATTTATTTTGGCATTAATTTTTCCAGATTGGTGCTAGCCCCAGTAATGCATTCCAGCCATATCATTACAAATAGAACCCGATCAATCCTTGCCTTACAGACCAGAAAGAGGTTACTTCTAAGTAATTTAAAGAAACACAATATAATGAACATTCTGAAAGCCTTTTTGAATAGTTCAAGTTTTTTTTTTTTAACACTAAGATTTTCTAACAATCAGTCTTCATTTTCAAGCCATTTCATGTACAAGATGTTAATGTTGCTCTTCTGTATACTGATTTGTAAATAATTTCTTCATATAATTCATGTCTCAAGCTGGATACATTGTGCTTTAAAAGTACACTACAAAGACCAGTTTGTTGACTTTAATAGTATAGTTTTCATGTATGAGGGTCATCTTTTTTCTGCTGTTTCTGTAAGTTTTCACTGAAAGCCTTCTGAATGTATTTTCTCCAGAACTTTGTAATATTGTAATAAATAATTAAATAAATAAACTATAGGACTTTTCATTGCATGCTCAAATAACTCTTCAAGTATTGGGTAGCAAGATTTGGTAATGAAGGTATATCTGTCTGCTCATTTTTTTCAATTTCTGTAAACCTGCTCTTCTTTCTGTTTATTGGATTTGTTATTTTTGCCATCCTTTTGTTTTTTTTTTGGCCTGTACAACAACTTGCTTTACAGCTTAACTCTTTTTAGTTGTTTCTTTTACAACCATTTGCTGTTGTGACCAGACTGCCTTTTACCAGCTCACACTGTACCGCTGCTTGAAGAATGAACAACAGGCCTAGTTTTTGGCTTCTTGAAGGAATACCTTTGTGATTCACACTGATTGACCGCTGGAGTGAGACAAAGCTTTTCTCGTCTTTTGGTTATATGAAGAACTATAAGTCTGGATATTTGGAGGTTCCATTATTGTATCTGCTAGAGTGTTTGTTTTAAGTGTTCCACTGTAGCTGCCCTGGTTTTCAGCACTTTTTTATTTTATTGATGTGCTGGGTCTTTGGGTGTTTGACTAACCACTGATCTTTGGAATGAAGTATTGCAGAAGTTTTTTTTTTTTTTGCATTCCATTGGAGCTCTGCTTACTATGATATACACTCACACACATACACAAATATATATATATATATATATATATATATATATATATATATATATATATATATATATATATATATAGATTCACTTTAGAAGCTCAACATACTGAAGTATTGAAATTCAGTATTTCGAGCCCATAAAGTGGAATCCTGAGAACAGCAAAAGCTCAGAAGTGCGAAATTCCAATCCTCGAATACTGGCGGTTTTGAATTCCGCTCTTCTGAGGTTTCACTGTGGTTATGGATTCAGGTAAGCGTATGTGTGTGTGTTAAGGGTTTTGGGTAGGGGCTGTCGTGTGTGTCAGTGTGTTTTGTTGCTGTGATGTGTTTGTGTAAGGATAATGTAGCTTGTGTGGTGGTGTTTTGTGTATGTTTGTGTGTAGTGTGACCTCGGAGTGAGAATATTTAAGTAAGGGGGTGTGGGAGGCTTGCCCTCCTGCTTTTATGTAGTAGACAGCTTGTGTTTGTGTGTGAGGAGGATGGTGTATGTGTGTGCAGTAGAAGCGAGAAATTCAAAATCTCTGATGTGCGAGATTTTGAATTTGGCGGTACTGAGTTTTTGTGATCTCAAAAATTTGACTTTATAGCTTCGAAATACTGAATTTCAATATTTCAGAATTTCGAGGATATAAAGTGAATATATATATATATATATATATATATATATATATATATATATATATGGGTTTATGTTATTTTATCGAGTTTTGGAAACTTGACATTTGCATGGTCAAGACTGTCTGTTTGATTTTCTAAAAACTCATATGTAAAAAAAAAAAATCTACATTATTGCTACACCCCGTATTGTTTACCAAATCTGAGGTTGTAGTGCAGTGGCAAAAAGAATAAATTCCCCGATCCCCACTATACCATGACATGCATAGATATGTTTTAATGGGGAATTTACCCTTTTCTACACTGTGTTCTCGCAGCTGGCATATATAATTTGCAGGGGGTGTATTGGGGTTTGCCCCCTGCAAAGATATAGATTTTTTTTTTACATTTAGTTTCCAGTAACTTGAACATATGGTCTCTTTAAGTTTCTGTAACTTGATAATATGATAAAAGTCCATCTCCCTGTCTCTCTTTCTCTTCCTCCCTCTCTCTCTCTATATATATATATATATGTATATATATATATATATATATATATATATATATATATATATATATACATACAGTGTTCTATTACTGCAACTTTCATTTTCTAAACAGTGACACTAGAATGTTGACCACTCAGATGAGTCAGTGTACAGAATGTCGAGATGCAGAATATCAATAATGTCCCTTGGCAGGACACTCAGTATTCTTGCTATACAAAACAGAATGAGAACCCATGAGGACAGACTGCGTTTTACACTAACTTCAGAATGAACTGGCTCCCCTCCTAAGCATCATGTTCAATCATAGCCTCACATCAGGCTTTGTGCCCACTGAATGGTGCACAACAACAGTTATCCAACTCCACAAAGGGGGAACCACCACTGATCCTGGGAACTATCGGCCTATTAGCCTGACGAGCCTCATCTGCAAGGCCATGGAAAGTATCATCATGGAATTCATAAACAAAGACATTGGTAACCTCCAAACTCTGGACTCCACCCAGATCCAGTTTGTGAAAGGCAGATCTTGCCTTCTGAACCTGGTTGACTTATTTGAGGCAGTCACCAAAGCCGTAGATGAGGGCAAGGTGGTTCACACAGCCTATCTTGACCTCACCAAGGCTTTCAACACCATTCCCCATTCTGGAATTATAGATAAACTCACTAAACTAGGTATAAATTCCTATGTCACAAGATGGGTTTCTAACTGGCTCACTGACAGGACCCACACTGTAAAAGTTGCAGACTCCAAATCTGACTTCAAACCAGTGACAAGTGGAGTACCACAGGGTTCAGTCCTGGGACCTCTCCTGTTTGGTATCTACTTCTCTGAAGTGCAGGCTAACACAGAAGACCTCTGGCTAACGAAGTTTGCAGATGACTGCAAACTAGGAGCTATAGTCAAGTCCCCAAATGATGTGGACATCCTACAGAAGGGTTTCTCTGAGACAGATGCCTGGTGTCAGAGCCATGGCCTCAAGCTCATTGCCAAAATGTGCATTGTTATCCCCTTTGGTAAAAACTCTGTACCCATGAGCTACTACATAGGTGGTAGTCTACTTAACACCGAATGTGTGATAAGAGACCTTGGGACCTAGGTGGACAGTAATCTCTCCTTTGATAACCACATTGCCAAAGTAGTCAGGAAATCCTTCTACATAGCACACCTCATCACAAAAGGGTTCTCATCCAGGAAAAAAGAGGTCATTGTTCCCCTCTACTCGACACTCATTAGACCCATTATAGAGTACAACGCCCCTTTCAGAATGTACCTCACAAGACATCTGCAGCAGCTGGAAAGGCCACAGAAGTACCTCACAAAGAGAATTACTGGCCTCAAACAGATGCCCTACACTGATCATCTCAAAACATTCCAGCTTTACTCTGTAGCATATCGCCTACTCCAAGGTGATCTCTGCCTAACATATAAAGCTATGTCAAACCCAGAGCTGTTGGACATGCTACACCTAAAGAAATCCCAATCCCTCTGAGCTACACACTCTAGGGACCTAAACCTTGTCACCACAATAAACAGGACTTACTGGAGGGATAGATTCCTGTCCCAGAGACTTCCCATACTCTGGAACAACCTACCCATCTATGTCAAACAATGTTCCTCATTAACACTCTTTGAAAAAAATCTTGATGAGTGGATGGGAAATAGGAAATACACCCTGGGGATCACTTCTGCGGCTCTGCTCGACAGGGGCACATGAAATTAACTTTCTTGGGTGGCGTAAGCCAGGGAACTTTATTGGCTAGGCTTACTTAGGCCCTTGGGCTGATAGCCTAGTACCTACCTATGAACATATAAGAGGAAAAGTTGAATAGACATGAGTTCATTGCAACTGCATGCCTTAGGTTAGGCTGCATTTTGTGCAGAAATAAAGGAAACATTTTTTTTGGTTGTTTCATCATTGTTTGTGGATCATCATTTTGTAGTTAGGGAAGTGTGCATTTACCAAAATATATGCAAGTATACTTTACTGTATCTGACAATTAATTTTGTGTGTTGTAGCAGTCTTTGTTTTGTGAGGTTTAAAGTAAATGACATTTTTTTTTTCATTTTTTATTTCAGATAGCACAGAGTTCCATAGCTTCCTTAGACAGACTGCGTGTAAAGAATCATACGAGTGATTTTAGGATTTTTTTATGTTTACGAGCATTTTTGTTGAGCTCTACATTTCTTGTGGGATTATAGTTTTGGACAGATCTCTGTAATGCAGGATGATTTTGAGGCTGGCTGGTGTGTGATACTGAAAATTATTTTGAATTCAGTTTATATAATGTAGAGATGCAGAGTGCGACAGGCGTTTATTTTTTAAAGTAGTGAGTTTTGTTAGGAGTATTAGTTGCAAGTTTAGGTATTTTTTACTGGACTTTTATGGCTTGTACATCTGAATTTTTTGCTTGTTTTCTAAGAGTGATATAACATATAGGATGATAGGAAGGAATCTTGCTCTAGCTATTGTTAGTTGGGTATAATAAGAAAGGAAAGGTTTGGATGTGTACGACATACCCATTTTTTCCCTTGTTTTAGATGAAAAATATAGGATGAGTTGATTAACTTGTAGTCAGTCATCAATAATAACTCCCAGAAGTCTGGCTTTGGTTACTTGTTCCATGCTTTTATTTGCTATAAAATATCATTTGGTTTAGAATGAGATAGGAATTATTTTTTTAATTTAAAGTAATGAGTTCTGTTAGGAGTATTAGTTGCAAGTTTAAGTACTTTGTTATAGGACTGCTCTGGCTTGTACAGTCATATTTTTGCATGTTTTCTAAGGCTGATAAAATATATAGAAGGCTAAAAAGGAACATTGCTCTGGCTATTCTTAGTCAGGCATAATCATCAAGGAAAGGTTTGGATTTGAATAACATACCAAGTTTTCACTTGTTTTAGATGAAAAACATTGGATGAGTTGATCAACTTTTAGCTGATCAGCATTTCTAACTCCCAGAGGTTTGGCTTTGGATACTTGTTCAATGGTTGTGTTTGCTATAAAATATTATTTGCTGTAGAGTGAGACAGGCATTTAATTTTTAATTTAAAGTGGTGAGTTATGTTAGGAGTATTAGTTGAAAGTTTAGGTACTTTGTCATAGCACTGTCCTGGCTTGTACATTCATGTTTTTCACATGTTTGCTAAAAGTGATAAAACATATAGGATGGTAGGAAGTAGCATTGCTTTGGCTATTTTTATTCAGGCATAATTAGAAACGAAAAGTTTGGATTTTGTGACATACAAAGGTTTTTGCTTACTTTAGATGAAACGTATTGGATGTGTTATTCAAATTGTAGCTGATCATCAATAATAACTTCCAGAAGTCTGGATTTATATACTTGTCCAGTGCTTTTATTTGTTATTGTGTATATGCTCAATTTATTAAAGACATTTTGAAATGAGTTTCATGTAAACATGATGAGGTTTGCTACACTGGTGTTTAGTTTTAGACTGGATTCTGAAGGGTACTTGTCTATGTAATATAGTACCTATTTGCTAATATCTTGCAGGTGAATAATTGTTTAGGTGGAGAAGATGATAGAGGAGTCATCAGCATATTGAATCACAGATGAATTGGGCAAATGCTTATACATATTATTGCTGAATATTTTAAATATAAGGAAACCCAAGGTAGATCTTTCCTGTACATCTGTTTTCATAGATGTAAATGAAGAGGAGGTTTTTTTTCCATCTTATTGACAGAGCTCTTCCTTGTAGACAGTTTCTTGAACAGTTTATTGTATTTTTAGAGGTACTAATATTATTAAGAGAGGTCGATGGGAAACTGTGTGAAAAACTTTTGATAAATCAATAAATAATGAAGCTACTAGGTTGCCTTGGTTCCTTTGTTAGTAGATTTTTTCAAATTTGTTTCTGATATGTGAATAATATAGCAATATATGTAACATTTGCTAATTCCACTGCAGTATCTGGTTTATGAAGGGTGTAATAATGGAAATCTGGTTTCCAGACTTTAGGTACACATTATTCTGCCATTGATCTGGTTATAAGAACTCTCACTGGGTATATGGGTATACAGCTCCTTCCTGCAGGTTGCACTCCTGGCCCTGCAAAGTGTGTTAATGTGTGTGCGTCCCTGTGTGAGTGTGCCTGTGCTAACGCTGGCACCTGTTCATGCGGGCAGGCACATGTACGTCACCTACTGTATATCTATCATATCCCTGCTGCAGATGTCACTCACCATCACATATATGTTCTGAATGCTCCCCACCAGATAACCCATTTGGCGCATCCAATAACAGCATCACACTGTGATAGCACTACATAGCTGTCGGGTGTTTGATACCCTGAGCTGGTAGGTGTTTGACACAAACATGAGTAGGGTTCACCCTCCCACCCCTCCCTGACATGTATTTACCTCTGTCTGCCTCCCCCACTCCCTCTCTGGTGGATGTGGAGGTCCACACCTGCATTGCTTAGGCAGCAGCATGTGTATTTAACGTGATGCTCATAATCAGCTGATGGCCTCTGCATGAATTGCAGCCCTTCCCTAGCCAATTGCATGTGGAACAGGTGTGGTAACATTTCCATAGCCAATTGCATGGAAACGCACTCCAATACATGGGAACGTTGTCTGTCACTGTGAGCAGGAGCTAGAGCTGTCGTTTGGCAAACAGCATTCCAGATGGGTTGGGGATTTACCTCTAACAACATACACTGTGAGAAGAGGGCAACAAACATGCAAGGGATGTGCTTGACCTTACTACGAACTGTAAGTGCAGCAATACTGCATTTGGAGTAATGTTGGATTAACAGTGTTTGTCTGGATATGCCTGTCATACATGTTGCAATACCTACCATGCCAGTTCCATGTATATCAGGAATCCCCATCTGCAGGCTCATCTGCAGACTGGGCAGTGTTGTGCCTTTGGTGTCATGTGTTAGCCATGATGTATCTATCCATGGAATGCAGAAGGTAGTGTGAGGACTGCAGTCTGTTGATGCTGAAGGCCGTGATAGTTACTGACTACATAACCCTCATTGTACATATGTTGCAACATACCCCGTTACAATGGTAGATTAATGAGGGTATCACAGCAACATGTCTATACTGGCCCTGTGTATGTGCTGTCAGCCACACCTCTGTCAACCTTTGTACATATGTTGTGCATGAAGTGGTGCATATGTGCTTTACACCGTAAATAGTGTTATCATATCCGATAACACACCAGTGATATATCAGAGTGCTACACATGTCATGTACAGTAGGAGTTACAATTAATGCCATGCCCTGGAAATCCTGTGGATGTTTGTACAATACTGAGGTCTGTGTAGTGACAGTGAATGTCAGCAGTGTGTGTATTGTTAATATGTACTATGGCCTGTGTACAGACTGTGGTAGATGTCATTGTTCTAGCTCCCCTTCTATATGTTGTTACATGCTGCCCCACTGTATGGTACCATTGTACCTTACATGTGTGTAGGGCCAGAGACACACATGTCCCATACCACAGACAGCCATCGGACCAGACTGTGTAGCAGCCCAGTATATGTAGGGTCATTCTGTGATTGGCACATATGAGGATGGTGTAGCACACATAGTCCATATATTGTGCTATTATGCTAGCATACCAGATGTGGATGTGGCTGTGTTCACACTGGTTGTGGTTATGCATGTCACACAGGTGTATCCTACCCTGTGCTGTGACATGGCTGTTGAGCCTGCTATATATGCAGGTACTGTACCAAGATAACCTTTGGATGTCTGTCAGTAGCCAATGGCACACATGTTATGAGCAAATATCACCTTCCACACACACCATGTCTGTGTCAACAATCCCAGTGGCAGTAGCAACTGTCTATTAATATACCAGCTATACGTACCAGATATCCCCTTGCACTACTACGCTGGGTCTATAGGGACTGGGGTAGGGCTACACTCTATGGCCAAGTCATATGGTGGGACAGTATAGACATGTACTTATCCAGATAGCCATATATATATATATATATATATATATATATATATATATATATATATATATATATATATATATATGTGTGTGTGTGTAGTGCTTCCAATTACCACTATCATGGCAACCATCCACTATGAATCTCTACATCATGTGGGCATATTTTCTGTACACTCCCTGTGTGAAGGACATCCTTCCTGTGTGTGGGCATCAATGTTACAGACAGCAGGTAGCAATACCTCTTAGAGGAGAACCTGCACACTCAGGGCAGCCACATATATGTAGGAGGATTGGGACATACAGACAGACTGCAAGTAGAGTGGTGCAATGCTTTGCATAGTACTGGTGTTACGGTGTGTGTGTGTTTGTGTACATACTAGTTTACATTGGACTGCAGTCTGTCTGCATAGCTCACTACTGTGGGCCTTTCCTCTAGCTGGACAGAGGTGTGCTTCTCATATGTTGTCTGTCCACCACACAGGTCCTGTGTTGGATATTACACTGGCAGCGTGTGTGTTGCGTGCTAGCAGTACATGGCTATATCTATTTGTGTACCTGATGTCTATTCCTGCATTAGGGTATGTTGCAAGACATCCTGTAACACTAGCATGTTCCAGGGTGTGTAATTGCAATATTGTGGGTATGGCCTTGTGTTCCTGACTTTGTCCTCCATATATATGGCAGTCTTTGTCCTGCTGTGATACGGGTAGGGGTTGTTAGGTAATGGCCTACCATTAAGTACTGCTAGCATTCCTACTATCATCCCAGTCATAGCATGGACACCCACAACATTTGTTGGCCATGGACCATAGTAGAAAACACATCTGACACAGATATCCTTCAGAAGGGTCTCACAGAAACGGATAACTGGTGCCAGAGCCATGGCCTAAAGTTAAATGCCAAAAAATGCATAGTCATACCCTTCGGAAAAAACAAGGTTACCCCTAGCTACCAAATAGGTGACAATCCACTGAGCACAGAAGAAGTTATCAGGGACCTGGGGACCCAGGTTGATAGTAGTCTGTCATTCGACACCCATGTAGCTAAAGTAGTTAGGAAGACCTTCTACATTGCCCACCTTATCATGAAGGGATTCTCATCTAGATCAAGGGAGGTCATAGTCTCCCTATACTCATCACTCATCAGACCAATGATTGAGTACAATGCCCCATTCGGAATGTATCTGACCCGACACTTGCAGCAGCTGGAGAGGCCACAAAGTTCCTCACCAAAAGGATAAAGGGTCTCAAACATCTGTCCTATGCTGCCCGACTGAAAGAACTCCAGCTCTATTCAGTCGCCACCGCTTGCTCAGAGGTGACCTTTGCCTAACATACAAGGCCATGTCAAACCCAGATTTGATGAATATGCTTCACCTCAAAAATCTAGATCCGTCAGAGTCACAAGGGCGGAGACTTAAACCTCGACACGGCTATTAATAGGACGTGCTGGAGGGATAGATTCATCACCCAAAGACTCCCTATGCTGTGGAATAAAATCCCGGTATATGTGAGGCAGAGCACCTCGCTGGCCTTGTTCAAGAGAAATCTTGACCAATGGATGGGAGATCGCAGATATACCCCAGGGATTACCTCAGTGTCACTGCTCAACAGAAGCACAGCAAAATAATGGGTATAGTTCCCCATACTAAAGGGGTGGCGTAAGCCACAAAACTATGGGCTAGGCTTGTAAATGCCCTCGGGCAGATAGCCTAGTATGAACCTATGAACCTATGAACCTATGACCATACATGTGACAGATACATTGATATTACAACAAGTAAAGAATGTCCCCCTAGGGCTTGACTAAAGGGTGTAATTGGAGGCTGCTGACCTACATCTGATATTGTTGACTGTTACGTATCATGCAAATCTGTTGTCAACTGTTGTATGAATTGAAGGCCTTAGCCTGGGCACCATAGTATGTTATATATCTGCACTGTCTGCATCTACTGTTTTGTTTGGGCTTTGCATCCATCACTGGTTATATACGTCAACATCCATGTGCTGTCAGTAATGGCATACAGTATTGTATGGTACACAAATAAAGGTTGTCTGTGTATACATACCTGTGTGTTATGTCATGTCCTTTGAATTGTGAGTGGGTATATGTGCATTGTAAGTATCCCCTTTGTGGGGCTGGTTGCCCCACCACACATGTCACAAGTATTGGTTACAGGGCTTCTGGCTGGGGATATACATTGCACCCAGTACGTCCACACTACTGCTACACATGTATGGCTACTAATACCCTTTGTCTGTGTATATATGTATGTACCCATATATTCCATATATCCTATATATATATATATATATATATATATATATATGTATATATATTTATATATATTTATATATATATATATATATATGTATATATATATATATATATATATGTGTATATATATATATATATATATATATATATATATATATATATATATATATATACCTGCACATGATTGTCAGTGTATGGATGTGTGTGCATATCTGCACCATTGTAATGTGTAGCCCTTCAACATAGTACATTCCCTGTGGTACAATGGCATATCTACATGATATGTTACAGATATTGGCCTGAAATGTTCAGGTGCCATGGATAATTGTTGAAGCATTGTAGCTGTGTTGTGGTGGGTCCTGCTGTCAAGTACAGCATGTGCTGGATATTGGATTGCGCAGCATATCCATTAGGACTGGGGGGTGTTAGATAGCAGTAATTACCAGGTGTCCCTCATTTGTGCCCCCACCCCCATTAACTGTGCTCATGGTCTGTTATGTAGTACGGAGTGGGCCAGGAGTCTGTTCCCATGTGGAAATCATATACACATGTCTATCTGTATATATATATATATATATATATATATATATATATATATATATATATATATATATATAGATATATAGTTATGTATATCTGCATAAGTATATATGATACACCCACATATATAGAGGGATAGAACTGGACATTGATATAGCTCTAGCTATGTATATTTATCCATATTTATATATCTATCTATATATATATATATATATATATATATATATATACATATATTATATATATATATATATATATATATATATATATATATATATATATATATATATGTGTGTGTGTCTATATGTCGATATATATATATATATATATATATATATATATATATATATTTATATATGGATATATACACTGAACATATTAATCTATCTATGTACGATTGATGTTATATGGTTATTTGTGAGTCATACATAGACATATATATATATATATATATATATATATACATATATATTTATACCTATAGCTGTCTATCTCTCTACATTTACAGATGTATAGCTGTCCATATGTCCATGCATGTTCGGCCTATATGTGTGGCCTGTACCTCATTCTTTTGGCAATTGACATGGGTGACCTTAGGACTGAGGTCAGTCATTCGTGCCGACATGTATGCGTTTCAGATGTATCATCTCCAGCAATATATGTGTTCTACCACATATAACTGTGTAACCTGCAACTTTTGAAGTGTATTAGAGCAGGATATGACAGATATTCCTATATGTACCCACATTATGGTGTACTATGTCTGAGATTCATGCATTAAGAGGTTGTGTGGTGTGTTATTACTACATTCCCTCTGCTGTTGACTGATTGTGCTGGATGATATGTATGTGGAATGAGTGGTTATGTACATCTGTCATGGATTAATGGTAAATCATGTAGTGTATGATGTGCAGCATCCTGGGTGTGGGCCTTCCAGAGGCTGTATATTGTGCTTCAGGCAGAACACCGGGTGTCGGATACATTGTGAGTTAGGGACATTTGAGTGGTCGTACGCGGGTGTGCCCAGGTTTGCACAGAGCTAAGCAATGCTAAGCAAGGCTTGGGTTTCCTTACACTCAGCTAGCATCTACTTAGCTCAGTCTATGTAGGCAATGCTTACCCCCATGCAAATACACGTGCACACACTTACAACTGCTTATCCATGCGTACTACTGATGTTATGCGCATACACATGCTTACTAGGGCCTTAATCATTATGACACTTCACATGTGCATTTAAGGCAGTACTCCTGTGCAAATATAAATGTTACTTAGTAGGTGATACAGCACAATGAAGTTAACATACAGATATCACATGGAAAATAGGATATGCTGCAGTGGGGCACAACCCAGGAATGCGTGCACATTAGGTAGATGCTCTGGCCACTACACTATTGCTGTTTAGCTTAATTTGCATATGTCTACCATAATGACATGCCCATGTTCCCTTCTCCCAGCCCCCAAGCTCCACATACACAGCATCCATCCATTCCCTGGTTGCTAGCCCTGCCATACCACACCTCCACACATTTCCCCCTCTGCACGTCTCAGTACACCTCCAGTATACTGTCCCCACCCAAGTGTCTGCAGGCTCTTCATCTGTTTAGTCCACATATGTACCAGCCTTCCCTTGATCCTCCTGCAATACTGGTGGTGACATCAATGTGACCCACAACTGCTGGTTCATCCCACCAGGGACGGACCTGTTGTGTCAAGAGTGGACCTAGCTGGTCTACAGTGTTTCTCCCACTGGTAGCATCCTGCCAGGGTGTTGTGTAGCCGCAGTTTGCTCACACACCTGGCCAGCCTCATCTCCCGGTTCCATGGAACCAATGCCCCAGGTGTGACATACTGTGTATGTAACACGCTCACATGCCCCACAGTGTGCACTGTATATCATTATTCTCTTCGGTATTATGCAGGTCTACTGTTCTCACAGTATGATTGGACAGGCACTGTTCTGTGCTGCACACAGACTGCTCATATTACTGTGGTTAACCAATGGACACATGTTCTGGTATTAATGTACACACTTATATACATTTCCTATACTGTTGGATGCCTGTGCTGGATGATGTATTTGTGATCACAGCAGCTGAATGTGTATCCGCCATGGCTTAGTGGAACTCACATCTACTATAGTGTGCAGTGTCATGGTTTGCAACCTGGCAGTGCAGATTATTTTGTTAATGGCTGCAACAACAGCTGTTGGCTACAGGGTGACTAAGGCACTGTATAATATTTGTAGGTGGTTATGCACCTGTTTGCTCAAAGCACAGCATTACTGCCCTCTGGATATGACGTCTTGCACTCAGTTTGCCTCTACAGTGCTTCACCAGTGTGATACTTGCATACTGGTGGGGAAACCGACTTACACCCACTTGCTCCCGCTTACACACGCGCAACGTCAGCAGTGGCCTGGGGTGTAGAGCTCTACATTGACCCCAGCTACATATCCCAGTTAATACTGGGGTGTTCACATTCATAGAGGGTAACAGATATGACATAGCTACGTCCCCCATTAATCATGCTTAGTTTACGTTAAACTGTCGGTATTATCCATGCTTAGGTCAGGTTTACATGTCAGGTATGACTGTTGACAAAGGTCAATTTAAGGTGAGGTAGGATTCCTGTTTCACAGGTCTGGATAGGTTACATGCAGGTATTCGGGGTAGGTGTAGTTATTCCACACCTGTGTGGTACAGTAGAGGTGACTAACTAAGGAGTAAGCAGGTAGGTAGTGGGGGTGACATTGTAACTGTATTGTAGCCCGTAGGTATAATTGGATGGGGAGCAATAGGGATGGTATGTCGGATGTTGGGATTTGTATGTAAGGCAGGACAAGATGTGTCGGTATCATAACTGATGTCATGGTATAGAGTGTGAGGTGGGGGGGTTTCACAAGGTGGTGAGCCTGTGCTGCTCCAGGTGTTCTTGTGGTGTTCCTTCATGTGTCAGTTACATGTGTCCTGTGGGACAGCTGTGATATGACATGTGGGTTGGGGTTCCAGATACTGGCAATATAGTGGGGGAAGAGAATGTCACCTACATGTACCCCTAGAAATTAAGAGGAATGCAACAGGGTCTGATAGGTACATGGTGTGCATGAGGCACAAAGGGGGCTGTTAGTAGGGGGATTATCCAGGGATGGGCAGGATGGCTGCAGAGAAGGTCCACAGCTGGCCATGTTGTCTATGACAACAGCTGTGCATATGCACTGCATTTGGTGTTTGCATTGGACACTCACACCCCTGGGTAGGGGTGGGGACTTCAATAATACCTTGTGATGCCTATTACATCTGCTTACATGCCTACAGTGGGGTGTTGCGTCCATATGTTCGTAGGTGTTGTGTAGTGGGTAATGCAACAACACATACGGTTATACCATACTTTGTCATGTACACCGGACTGTGCTGCAGTGGAATCCCTATCCGGAATGGCTGCCCATTAGGAGTAAGCATGCCTGTTGACTGTACAGAATCCATGGCCTGTCCAGCATTTGCTTCATAATATTGGTGTGTTCCTCTTACAATCTGCACCTGTCTGGCAAATACTTGGGAACTGACACCATTAAATACAGACAAGTAATTGGGTTTACGACTCCACATCCTTCAGATGTGTCATGCTAATGCATAACCTATTATTCTATCAGCTTTCTAAGGTTGTAAGTGGAATATGTGCTTTCTGTCCCTACTTGTCTCCCCAATGGTTTAGGTTCTGTCCAGTGGTTTAGCTTTTAGAGGTTGAGAGGTATAGGCATAAACTCTGCCCAATTCACAATATTACTGACATCCCCGGGGTGGTCCGAATACAACTGCGCCAGCCAACACCTGCACGCCTAGGCCCATAGTTGCATACCTATAGTTCCCCCACCTGGCCCTCCTCTACAGCACTCATCCTTACTGTGGGTGCAGTTGGGGTCTAACCACACTAGTACACACTGCCCACTCTCCACAGGTCAGGACCCATGTCGTATGTTGTGTCAACCCATGGGTCATCAGGCTTGCACAACCTATTGGTCCGTGAACATATACAGCCTGGTTAGATATATCCTTACAGGGACTGACTCTGATGATCATTAATTTTTGGGGTGCCCCCCAAGGGACACTGATGTCTTTGTTTCAAGAGTAGACTTGGCAAGTCTCTCCCACTGGTAGTATGCTGCCTGTGGTCTGGGAAGTAGTGATGTGTTTACTTGTATCGTGTGTTTCACCTGTCTAGGTAGGGGGGGTTGATGCTACGTGTTACACATTTGTTGATTGGACCCCTCGCCCCCATTGGCATGGCTTGTGCACATATGTAATCCTTAACTAGTGTATCATATCTATATCTATATACATATATATATATATATATATATATATATATATATATATATATATATATATATATATTAAGATGTTGTCCTGTTTGATTCTCAGCTAGAGCATCTCCTGTGTGGAGACATGGATGAATGGGCGTACCTTCATTGAAAGTTGTGCATCAGAGCCGGCAACTCGGTACGTAAAAATCTACTGCCAATCATTAGCGGACCGGAGTTCCGCTGTGGCGACCCCTAACCGGAAAAAGCTCTAGTCCTGAGGAGCTTTTCTTCATGAGACTCTGCTGTAAATGAGCCAAAAGCTCAGCCAGACTTACACATTTAACAGATGTGATTTAACTACACGATTCATAAATATCCTAGCTATATATATGTTATTGTTTACACAGATATATACATATATATTTCTATATATCTACATACATACATATATATGTATATATCTGTATGTGTATGCATACACACACACACACACACACACACACATATATATATATATATATATATATATATATATATATATATATATATATATATATATATATATATATATATATATATATATATATATATATATATATATATATAGATATATATTGCTGTATAGATTTGTCTAACGACATATGGATGTATGGGTGTCTGCATAAGTATATATCTATATGTGGGTATTTAATTACATTCTGTCTCTGTATGTACACATTTATACTACAGAGAGGGGGTGTTTCCCTCCATGTAGGTATGGGTATATACACACACACACACACACACACACACACACACACACACACACACACACACACACACACCTCTACAGTTGTACATCTACATTCTGGTTATTCCGATCTTTGCCATGTACAATAGACTGAGCTGCAGTGGGACCCATAGTGGGAGTGGCTGTCCGTTGGGTGGCGGCCCTGCCCAATGCACACTATTGCTTACATCCCTGGGGCAGTCCACATAAACCCACTCCAGCCAACACCTGCTCAGCTAGGCCTATAATTTCATACCCATAGTTCCCAATCTGCACATCGTCTTCAGCACTCTTCCTTACTTTGGGTGCAGGCCGGGTATGGCCACACCTGTACACTGTACCCACTCTCCACTTCTTAGGACCCATCACGTATGTTGTCTCACCCCATGGATCATCAGGCTTCCTCTACCTTGTACACTGATAACATGCATGGCCTTCCGTTCGACATGGGTGTAATGGCAGGCAACCTAAATATGTTTGAATTTTTGGGTGTCCCACAAGGGAAATACATGTCTTTGTTTCAAGATTAGACTTGGAGGGTCTCTCCCACTGGTATTATCCTGCCTGTAGTCTGGGAAGCAGTGGTGTGTTTACTTTTATTGTGTGTCTGTATGTTTCATCGGTCTAGCTGGGGGGAGGATTGATGCATCGTGTTACACGTTTGTTGATTGGACCCCTCACCCCCATATGCATGGCCTGTGAACATATGTAATTCGTAACTGCTGTATCAAATCCTAGCTATATACATGTGTATATTTACACACACACACACACACACACACACACACACACACACACACACACACACACACACACACACACATATATATATATATATATATATATATATATATATATATATTACTATAGACAGATATATCTGTATATGTATCCATACATGTATATGTTTATATATTGCTGTCTATATATATCTAAGGACATATGAGTGCATGGGTGTCTGCATATGTATATATCTATATGTGGGTATGTATATGTATTCTGTCTCTGTATGTATACATTTGTACTATGGAGAGGGAGAGGTATATCTCCAAATTTGCTATGGGTAGATATGCACACACATAGCTTTATATATATGCATCTACATCTGATTATTCCATTCTTTGCCATGTAGATTAGACTTTGCTGCAGTGGGACTCATAGCGGGTGTGGCTGCTTGTTGGATGATGCCTCTACACAATGAGCACTTTTGCTTACATGTCTGGAGCTGTCCGTATAGACCCACATCAGCCAACACCTGCACACCTAGACCCATAACTAGTTACCCATAGTTCCCCAACCCACACCTCCTCTACAGCACCCATCCTTACTCTGGGTGCAGGTTGGGTCTGAACACACCACTACACGCTGCCCACTCTCCATTTCATGGGTCCCATGTCGTACGTTGTCTCGACCCATGGGTCATCAGGCTTTCCCACCCTTGTATTCCGGGTATGTACACACCCCAGCCAGAATGGTCGTCACATCGGTTTCCTTGCATAATATGTCAATTTTTCAGGTGTCCTACAAGGAACGCTTCTGTCTGTCTTCCAAGTTTAGATTTCACGGGTGCACTGTGTACCTCCTCAGGTTGTATCCTGCCAGTGGTCTGGGGAGCAGTGGACTATTTACATTGTTTGTGGGTTTGTGTTTTTGTTTCGTCTGTCCGGCTGGGGGGTGGTGATGCTACATGTTACATGTTTCTTGCTTGGGCCCCTCATTTCCATTGGCATAGCCTGTGGACATATGTCATTCTTGTGTGCTATTTCCTATCATAGCTGTATATCTGTGTATATCTACGCACACACACACACACACACACACACATATGTATATATATATATATATATATATATATATATATATATATATATATATGTGTGTGTGTATATGTGCATATACATATATATATATATATATATATATATATATATATATATATATATATATGTGTGTGTGTGTGTGTGTGTGTGTGTGTGTGTGTGGTTTACCTTTACATGTACCTAATGCACATGGATGAAATTCAAAAGTCCGAAAGGACTTTTTTAAGTTTTTGGAAAGCCAAAAACAGAAAGCATCAAATGTGCAATGAGCGAATGCACATTAATGTTCGCTCATTGCAGATTCGGCATTTTTGGTGCGAGGTGCACTATAGTGGGGATCAGGAAGTGGACCCTTTCCCCACTGTAGTGCAACCTCGGAGTTATAATAATAAAGTGTGGGGGGTGTGGGGAGTGCATGGGGGATAGCCTCCCTGCATTACGCTTTGTATTTGAATTGAAGTTCGAAAATCAGCAAATCTGGTTTTCGATTTGCTGATTTTCGAACTTCGGTGCAAATAGGAATGAAGATTTTCGTCATTCCGGTTCGCACAAAGGGTCATTCGGTAGGTTGATTTTCAACCTTTCAAAGGTAAACCATATATATATATATATATATATATATATATATATATATATATATATATATATATATATGTATTTATATGTATATGTCTCATACATATATATATATGTATATATATATATATATATATATATATATATATATATATATATATATATATATATATATATATACATATACATATTGCTGTATATATATATATATATATATATATATATATATATATATATATATATATATATCCATGTGGGTCTATGGGATGTAGGGCCTTAATCTTGCTTATCTATTGCTATACTGTCTTACAGGGTCCTGAGTTTGAGCCTTGCAGAGGCAGTTTATTTTGTTGCTGGGCAGAACATGGGCCGTTGGATACAGAGTGATTAAGGCACTTTAAAGCAGTTGTGAGCAGGTTTGCGCAGGTTTGCGTGACAGTAAGCACTGCTAACCTCCGGTTATGGTTTCTTACACTCAGTTAGCTTCTACTTTGTTTAATGTGTGTAGGCATTGCTTACCCCCATGCAAACGTGCTTAAATAAGCTTACTACTACTTATTTTTGCTTAAACCTGCTTACTAGTGCCTTATTCATTATGACACTGACACTTCACGTTTGCGTTTAATGCAGTACTCCAGTTCACATTTAAATGTTATTTTTTAGGTTATATGGCAAAGAGATGTAAAAATATATTCATATACAGATTTCACATGGAAAATTATATGTGCCGCAGTGGGACTTGAACCAGGAATGCCTGTTTATTAGGTGGATGCTCTAACCACTACTGCTTTAACCATAGCTATGCGATGGTCAAATCCACGCACCTACGGTTAGCTGTACTTGGGGTTTTAAAAAAATAAATAAAAGGGTTTCTTCATTTTATTTGAATGTACTGTTGCTGATGAACACATGGGGACTGTTGGTGGGGATATGCGGACACTTATGAGTGGTCTCTCTCATTTATTTACACATTTCTTTGTGCTCCTTTGCAGGGGTGTGTTCATTCTGAGAGCTCTGCTTTCAGACATGCCCCCTGCACTCGTCCACTCTCCATGTAACATTAGGAGTTCAGGCAGCGCGCCTTCATTAATATCCATGGCATGCTGCTGTCCTCCTCTTAAACTGCGGCTTCCGTGCAGGACTAGATTAGTCCTGCATGGAAGTTTAGTAAATCCGGGGGCTGGTTTCTTAAGTACTACAATATAGTTTTTCTGAACTAATATACGGGCCAGCTATACTCTTTCTTGTTGAAAAAAATGCATTTTGAATATGTTATTCCTCCTTACTGTTTCTTGCGATTGGCATTCCTCTCCTACAACAGATGAAAAAGCAGTTTTTAAATCACTTTATTCTATGAATTCTGAATTCTTTAATACATTCATACCCAGTCCTGCTGCTTCACTCTCAGATGCCGTTTCTATATCCGTAAAAGGTAATGCTGAATTTCTACAGATAATACCTTAAATTGCTATACCTCCATAGCTGAAACCTCTTTTCTGAAATATATTTTTTACCTGTACATTCAACTAGTTCACTTCCTAGCCTTTCATATTGTCCATTGATAATTTATTTTTCTGTAAGCATTCTTTCCCTTGCTTGCAGAGTAAGACTGCAGGTATTACTTCTGATGAATATCAATACAGAATTACAGCATAGATAGGCTCCTGTACAGTTGCTCAAGGTGAAATCACATGACTGTTAGAAGCATGAAATAAAAAACATGAAACTCACTGGAAATCAATTTCTAAGTGTGTGCCAGCAATGATTCCTTTCTTTTGGGAGATTTACCCATTGTTCAAGTTGGTGCCACCGTGGAATTGCTATATACATGCTTGGGGTAGCGAGATGCCTGCCCGCACAAAAAACAATTAAAATGGATTTTTCACCCTACTCTGAGTTGGACAGTATTTTGTACTTTCATCTTGTTGGCATTTAAAAAGTCAGTCCCCAGGGTTCAACAATGCCTACGCTAAGTGTACACTAATTATAGACCATTCTGAGACAACACAGACATAACTCACACCTTCTTCCTCCTAATGTTAGTTTCCTACTGATTTTCTTGCAACTTTAAAATGACAGGGATTCATAAAGTTTATCCCAAATTGCTGACTACATTGTGCACTTAGTGTAATCTTTTTGAGTGACTAGAAAGCACAACAAATGTGATAAAACTGTTTTGAATACATATCATGTGCACTTAGTGTAGGTTTTATTCAATCTGGCCCAGTGTTTCATAGCAATACTATACAAATATCATCTAATTAGACATCAGGCACTTTCTGATTTATGACATAACCTCATACTTAATAATAATGTACATGCCTGCCTAAGTGGGCACCTGTTCAGTATATATACATACATATATGGAAGCACTTTGCTATCTCAAAATACTGAAATCTCGAATTTCACTATCTTGAGACAAAAGTGTTGAAAGTGCAGTTGAGTGAAACTACACTTGCCCGAATTCAGAATGTCTAATCTGCAGTTGTGGTGGTGTGCAATGTGGGGTTTACTGTGTTGGTTAGGTGCAGTGTTCTGTGGTATATAGTTTGCATGCCGTTGTGTGGATATGTATGGAGATTCAGGTAAGTTCTGTTTTTAAGGGTTTTGGGTAGGAGTTTGGCACTCAAACTCCAACCCAAAACCCTTAAAAGCAGAACTTACCTGAATCTCCATACTGAATTTTGAATATGTTGTGTGAGTGTGTTGGGAAGTTTTAGGTGTAGGTTAGGGTAGGTAGGTAAGGGTGGGATTTTCTTTACATCCTCCACGCATATATAAGCCATAGTTGTCTCAGTATATTCATCTATGTTTACTAGATTGTTCACCATGGCTATCTCCCTGAAGACATCCCAGTTTGTGGTATCAAAGTAGCCCTTGAGACTTTCCATGGCTCCTTTATGCCAGGTCCTGATTTGTTTCCCACTAGGCTTATCTCTGATCGAGAAAGGTTTGTAAGCTGCTATTATTTTTATGGAGATGTGATCAGAGCACCCAGTTGTGGTTGTTATACAACTCTATATGCCTCATTTGTGTTAGTGTAAGCCTTGTCCAGAGTATTTGCTCCCCTTGGGGAAAATCCACAATTTGGTAGTAATTAGATAGCATCTCCCTGAGATTTGCTTTGTTGAAGTCACCAGCTATCTTAAATGTGCAGACAGAATTCATGCAGATATATATATATAAATATATATATATTTATATATATATATATATATATATATATATATATATATATATATATATATATATATATATATATATGCTACATAGACACCATTTAGTTCTCTAGGCACATAAAAAGTATACATTTCAGTATCAGAAATTCCACATTTACAGAACAATGTTCATTCACAATGTTACCATTTTTATACCAGCTATCACTCACAAAAATGCACAGTCTGCTTTTCCACACAAAGCTAGGTTCCTATCAACTCTGAACAAAGTGAAACCATCAAGGCTTGCAGCACTGTCACTAATCCTGTTATTTAACCAAGTCTCTGTAAAGATTAACAGACAGGAATTTTTTACCTTGTTTGTGATGGTGAGTTCTAGCCTGAGAAAGTCCATCTTGTTGTCTAATAAGCATGCATTTGCTAACAGAATTTAGGGAAGTGCAGGCCTGTGAGGGTTTGTTTTCAATCTGGCAGCAATTCTAGGTGTCTGGCCTCTTTTCCTGGTTTTTTTACATGTCTTCCTTTTGGGTCTCAACCTGATTGTTCCAGAACCTTCCATTCTCTGATATAGGTACTTTGAACCTTGCTTGGTGGTTAGGATGTTGAGTTCCAGCAGTTCTGTGAGTATTATAGGCTCCACATGCTCTGTAATAAGCAGAAAATCCAGCCAGAACAATGGATTAATCGAATACTTGATTTCCAGAAGTTTCTTTCTGCTGTAAGTTACTGTAACATCATGTAAATGACTGGAAAATAATTTTCTCATTTTGTTTTGGCAGAAAAATGAGACAGATAAAGCAATCCTGTATCATGAGCTAACACAGCCACAGCCTTTGTGCCATCATTTTTTATAGGATAAACTTCAGAATATATTTATTTATTGGCATTTGTTGACCGGGAAAGTCCACTGGGCAAAGACCCATTTTCAGTAGAGGCCCAGGGAGAAAAGCTCCAAAGTTTAACAAAAAACAAAAAAGCAAGAAATATTATACACACTAAAGTACAGATCTGGGGAGGAAGGCTCCACAGATATATGAACCAAATATCGCAGAACAATATAATTGCAAATAAATGTTATACAAATATATATACATGCCCATATCACAAGTAGACTATATCATGGAAAAAAATAGGTACATATTATAGGATAAGTAATAAAGTATTACCAGTCAGTGGAGTAGATTGAGATCAGATGTGATAGAGGGTTGGATTCTTGTTGAAATAAGTGATATGATTATGGGGGCTTACACTGTAATTCACATGTACAGCTTGGATTTTGTAAGAAGTAGGTTTTTAATGCAGTTTTAAATGGGTTCAGGGCATCTAGTTGGGTAATAGTAAGGTTGGGTAATAGTTGGGTAATAGAAGAGTGGAGGGTATTCCATAGTTTGGTTATGTTGTAGGAATATAGGCATTGTCCAGCTCTCTTGTTGGGTCTAGCTATGCTTAGAAGGGTTCTCTCTGAAGAGTGGAGGAATTGAGAAGGGGTGTATCTGTGTAAGATGGATTGTAGAGTGGGGCAGCTATTGGTTTGGAAAATTAATTTATGTTAGATAGTTGAGTAAACTGGAGATAGTGGTGAAATTCTAGCCAGAACTGGTTTGACAGAGCATTGCAGTGGTGTGAGCAGTTAGATAAGTTAGATGCAAATTTTGTTATTTTATAGTAGCATTGTTGTACCTTACTATTGAGGGATGTATGGAGGTTGGTGAAAATGGGGCTTCCATACATAATGGATGGAATTAGCAAAGTGTTAGCTAATTTGATCCTAGTTTTTTATCAAAAAGATAAATCTAGCAAAGCTAGACTTCTGTGTGATACCTTAAACCTCTTGCATCAGAGGCCTCATGGGATATATGCAAACCACTGTTTAAGGATATCAGGTGTTTCAGCTCAATGGCAGTTCTGAATGTCCATGACTTTTTCTTTTGCTTTCATTTTTAAGTCTATTTATGGAGAATTTCAGGCCATTAAAGTCAACCCCCTCGAGCTGTGGACATGCATGTTTCTGCCTTCTTATGACATAATCAGCACAGCATAAGAGGAATGTTTGACCCTTGGAAACGCAGGGTTGTCATACCCAGCTGATAGCCATAAAAATTAGGGTGTCTAAAAATATCCCAACTAACAAACTAAAACAAAGAGTAAAAAGGTCACACAAATAACCAACTGGTTAAAAAAACACAAAAAGATAAATCTAGCAAAGCTATACTTTTGTGTGATGCCATTTAGCTGAAACACCTGATATCCTTAAAGGGTGATTTGCATATATCTCATGAGGCCTCTGATGCAAGGGGTTTAAGGTATCACACAGAAGTCTAGCTTTGCTAGATTTATCTTTTTGTGTTTTTTAACCAGTTGGTTATCTGTGTGATATTTTTACTCTTTCTTTTATTTTTTTATCAAGGAAGAGTTTGTGTCGGTATAATTTGCTTAGTTTGAAGTGGATTTTCTTTACTGTGTTGAGTATATGTTGTTCAAAGGAGAGTTTATTGTCGATAGTAATTCCAAGAAGTTTTGCAAATTGTACCTGTTCTGTTAAAGTTATGTTATGGGATAGAATTTTGAATTCTATAAGTGGAGGTTTTGATGAGAATAAGCTTTTCTCCCCAGGCCTTCACTAAAAAAGGGCACATGTCCAGGTGGACTTTCCTGGTTAACATATGTAAAATAAAATAAATAATAACAGTTTAGGTTTTTTGTGGTTAAGCATTAACTGAGAGTCATTCAGCCAGGTATCTATAGAGGAGAAAGCATCTTGGGTGATTTTCTGGAGGTTAGAGAAATTGTTGGAGGATAAGATGATGGTTGAATCATCTGCATATTGAATTATTATGCTTTGGTGGGAGGCTTTATTTAGATAATTAATGAATACACTGAAAAGTAGTGGTCCTAAAATGGATCCTTGTGGGACACCTGTGTTGCTTGCTAAGTAATCAGATTGTTGGTTTTGCCATCTAACTGATGGCTGTCTGTTGTTTTGGTAGGAGGTAAACCAGGATATTACAGTTTGAGAGCAACCAAGTTTCTCTAGGTGTTGCAAAAGCTTATGATGAGATACTGTATTGAATGCTTTTGAAAGGTCTAGCAGGAGTACAGAAGTGGATAGGCCAGCATCAAGAGCTTTATTCACTATATCAGTAAAGGAGAGTAAGGCTGAGGTTGTACTCTGGCGTGGACGGAAGCCATCTTGAGTGAGAGATAGGAGGTTATGTTTGATGAGGTGGTTGAGTAGTTGGGTATGAATACATTTTTTCTAGGATTTTTGACAGGGGGAGAGAATGGGGACTGGCCAGTAGATTGAGAGAGCATGGGTATTGCCTCCTTTGTGAAGTGGGGCAATTATGGATTTTTTCCAAAGTAGGTGGACATATGATTCAGTGATAGATTAGTAAGAATGCTGACTGGGTAAGCTGTAGCTTTGGCTGCTAGTTGTAAGTATTCAGATGGTAAGTTATCAGCAGAGAGTGAGCAGGATTTTAATTGGGATACAAATTTATGTACTAGGGATGTAGGCACAGGTTGGAGTGAGAAAGGTGTGTTAACTGGAGAATTGTTTGTGGTGCATAGGGGGTCTATAGAGGTAAAGGTAGAGATGTGATTTGTTTTTGAGGATTAGTCCTTGATTAGTGTTTGGATTGTGTCAATAAAGTGGTTATTGAATATTTGGGCTATTTAAAGTGGGTTTTTGCTGGGAGGGGGTGATGGGTTTTGAATGTTACCAGGATTCAGAAGGGAGGATATGGATTTCCAGAATTTTTTGGGGTTGGTGTTTTGGCAGGAGAGTTTAGAGGAGAAGCTGGATTTCTTGTCAGTTATGATTAGCTTTTTTGTGATATTTGTAAGTCTTTTATAGTTTAATTCATTTTCTATAGTACTACATTGCTTCCAAATTTTCCAGGCTTTGTCTCTGGAAAAGACAGTTTGTTTTGTATGCTTTGTCAACCTAGGGGCATGGTTTGGTTGTACGTGCTAGGCTATTTAGTGTGTTTGGAAAGATGTGGTTAAAGTATTTTACAGCATCATCTAGGTGCAGTGATTTTAGTGGGGACCAGTTGTGAGCTTTAAGGGTAGTTATGAATGTTTCTTGGTTAAAGTGGGCAAGGTTTCTGATTGATTTATATGTGTAAGGTTTGGGGATGTATAAATGAGTTCTGTGGGTGTAAGAAGATAGGTGGTCACTTAGGGTGTTAGGGAGGGTACCGGTTTTGGTGTACTACTGGGGCTGGGATACTAGGATGCAGTCCAATATAGCTTTGGCCTGGGTGTTTAATGCCTGTGTAGGCTCAGTGATAAGTTGAGTGGAACTGTGGAGATTAATGCTAGTGTTAGGAGCTTTGGAGGTTAGGTTATGCCATTTGATGTTAGTATCTCCTAGAATGATAGTTTCTTTGGCGATAGTGTGGTTAATCCATTCTAGGAAGTATTCTAAATAGGGGATGTTATGACCAGGGGGAATATAAATGGTGACAATGCAGAGTTGTTTGTTAGGATTTATATGGAGGAATGCCATTAAGATTTCAAGACAACAAAAAGTGTGGACCAGATTTGGATATATATTTATTTTTAAGGAGTCTCTATATATTAGGGCAATGCTCCCTCCTTTTTTTTGGACCCTATCTTTGTGGATAATATTGTAGCCTGGTGGAAGGATTTCAGAATCTAGTACATGGGTTTTAAGCCATGCTTCAGTTATTGCTATTATGTCTGGTGACTTCTTGCAAAAACTTTGAACATTGATAGTTGCAAAGTGTAAATCATGGACTTTAGGGGTGTGGGAAGGTCTGGGTACATTCTCAGGACCAGGGTTGGGGTGAACATCTCCATGCATGGATAATACTATGAGGAGATGGAGTAGTGTGTGTGGCCGGTGATTTTTTAGTGATGGTAATTGTTGGTATTGTAGTGCTAATTTCAGTTTTGTGGCAGTGGGGGTGAGGTGTGGTTGGTTGAGCATAGGGTGTTGCTTGCTAATTGGGATGGAGAGATGTTGTAATAACTGTTTAAGTTAACATGTGAGGGAGTGATTAGTGTTGTGGATAGTGGGGGTGAAATATTTATTCTAGAGTGAGTGGAGGTGGATATAGATAATAGTAGTAAAGAAGTAAGGATAAGTATGATTGTTGAAAGGTGTGGTATATGGTACATAGTTAGATTAGGAGAACAATGTGGGATTGTATTAAGTACTAAAAATAGGTGAAGGGTGGAGTTGAGTAGTTAGAGAGAGGGAGGTTGGGTAAGGGGAGGGGACAGTAAGAATGTAGGGAAGAGTATTGGTCTGGTATGTAGGGGTGGAGCTACAGAAAGTATAAAATTACCAATCATTCTTTTCCCCATCCTTAGCTATGATCACAAGTTTTGAACAGTTACTGAAGAGATCATGGATGAGCAGCAGAAATTAAGTTGCTTTACTTAGTGGCCAGCGTTACTTTCTCTGATATTGTGAAGAGCTTGGGAATCTGGATGAATCTAATAATAATTTCACTGCCCTTCCAGGATGGAAAAATCAGATGAGGTGCTTTGTGCATCAGATTAGAATAACTATTTCATGCCTTCCACAGGAAGTGTACTAGTCTAGCCCACATGAGGAGGCCTTGGTAAAGACCCACAAGATGCTGGAAGTATCATTTTATATATGTATTCGGTATTGATCAGGTTAGTCCCACTAGTATTGTGACCCCTTTTCTGAGAAGACCTGAGGTGGCATTTATACTGCTGACAGAAATCTGGCCAGGCCATCCAGGAACTTCCCCTACTATTTCCAGTGAGTGCCAAGGAATCTTTTGCATTCACCTGATCAAACATCTATTCAAGCAGTTATGACCTCAGTTTAGTGAAGCGTGAAGAAGTCAATCACCTAGAGTAAGTCTAGAACCAGCAGCTTTCTGGTCTTTCAACACCAAAGATGAGAGCCTGAAAATGCTGTATACTGTTGTTGGTGATAAAGACTTTAAGTATTCAATGTGCAGAATGCTTAGAAAATGAAGGAATGGATGGATGGATGGATGGATGGATGGATGGATGGATGGATGGATGGATGGATGGATGGATGGACGGATGGATGGATGGATTAATGGATGGATGGATTAGTAGATGGATGGATTACCAATCAGCACACTCATAACAGAACCTAACTACTGTCACATTATATTAGTAAAAAAGGAAGCACTTTACTGTTTATTAAGTAGAAGAAACTGAAAATAACTCTTGTGTTTAGAGAAGAAAATGATTTTGAATAAAAGCCACTGAGAAACAATGATTTCATAAAAAGCTATTTGTTATAAATGTATTGCTTTCTATGAGATATGTTTATGTTCAGTAATGCTTCATCTTCAAAAATACTTTCAAAGAATGATGACTACACTCACATAGCTGACAGATGGCGCAAACAGTACCTTTTTATTTTTGAATACTAAACGTTATTTTGAAGAGCACAAAGTAAATGTACCTGAACACTGTCATGCAAATGAATATGACCAGATGGTAGAATGACAGAGACTATAAATGTGAATGACAGTAACTAAAGATAACATCCAGCAGAAAACAAGGAGGAACTGAAACATAAATTTTTAAGCATACACTTGTCGGTGAGCTGATGGAACAAATGCAGAACCGGTACTGATAAGTGTCAGTGAATTAGGGCACATCAAAAAGCATGAGAAGTTAATTTTTCCTGTATCGTCCACATCCACTACTTTTCCTCATTTCAGTCTCATAAATCAAATAAAAGTTTTCTTGGTACTGTGTTTCATGTCCTCTGGCATGTATTATTAAAGCTTACTTTTGCAGTATATTGTAAAGTACAGATACATGCCAAATACAGATGAAAAAACAATGTGTTCCTTCCTATCGGAGCTATGACAGCTAAGTTTCCAGTCTTCCTATGCCTTATCTGATTGTTGGCGTTAAACCTTCCCACTTGACAGCCACCACTTTGAGAAGACGATGTAACAAACGAGTCAGCTACTGAATGTCAAAGCAGTTAGCTTGATGTCAGTGTTCTATGTTTTAAGGCAAAATGCTTCATGATTAAACAATGAAAGACTGAAAAACAGGTAGCAAAGATTCTCTTGCATTTTCTAGATAAAATGATTACATATATTACAAATATGATTCTTTATCAGCTGAGATAGATTATTACTACTATTAAAAATATACTTTAAAATATTTAATGTAATCTTCTAAAGCAGTTGCAACTTATGATAGTTATTCATACCATAGAATTTATAACATGCTGTTAAAAAATCGGTGTCTCCTGAAGGTAGCTACTGCATGCCGTGTAACTTAATTGGCTGTGCAGATGCTGAGATTCTTTGACTGTATGTGTCTGCCTGTGTCATAATCATTTTAGAATAAATGTATGAGTTGCATGGATTTGCAGGCAGTATGTTTTTTGCAATCCAGTAAGAGTGGCTTAAAAGCTAAATGTATTAAAAAAGTGAAGGCAATAATGAAAAGATGGCTGTCAAGCAGACATTGTAATTATAGTAGAAGGCAGTGCCTATTAGGACATGCTGAGTATAAGTCAAATATATTAAGCTATTAGTCCATTAGTAATCTCCATGTACATTACCATTGCCAAAACAGACAATTCATTAATCCAGTGTAACAATTACACTTGTTTTACCATCTTATTATATTGTTCTTCACAGCCTCACTTTGGAGTTTCATTTTATCATGCATGTATTTAACTACGTGTTACTTTTCTTATTGTCTTTTTGGTTTACCTTGATGCAATGATCATTTCCAAACATGTATACCTTTTGGCCTTCTTTCTCAAGAAGATACATGGCGGACGGGTATGAAATTTTGAAAATTATAGTCAATGTGGCACAGTAGCACTGTGCTGGAGACAAACCCTGATGGCTGCAGGTAAATGAATTTCTGCAGAATTTTGAAGCATGCATTTGCAAGGCCTGCTACAGCATTCATTATCAAGAAGTCCAGTTTTGATACAATCTTTTACTGAAGTGATAAATCAAAAGTACATACAATACTTAACCTCACAATTACCCACATATGTGCCAAGTGTATTGTTCTGGTGTTTGTTGCAACAAATGGAGTTTGCTGGTAGACACATTAGTCATGTAACCCTGCCCCTCTATAACTTTGCTAGTTTTAGGAATGGAAATTGGGGGGGATTAGATGATTGGATATAGTTAGATAGTTTAGGTGGGAGAGGTAGGAATAGGTCAGTGGTTTGCATAGCTTGAAGGTTTGGAGTTGGTTGGTTAGGTAGGAGAAGGGAGGTTTGAGTTCATAGCAGAGGGTAAGGAATAGTATCATAGTATATAGGCTCATAAGTGTATACAAGGTAAATGCCCTTAAAGTCCTTTTAAAGCCTTGCCACATTTCAGAACTGTATTGGACAGGGTTTGATACCATAGGCTTTTACAGGTAGTATACATACCTCGGGCATATAACATGGGTATGATTGGTTATGCATTTACAAACTTTATCTTTCTAATACAGACTATGATGCCAAACCAGTGGTACATTTTTGATTCCTCATCCTCTAGTCCAAATTATACTTGGACAAGTGCAGGGAATGACTCTGCTTCATATGGATGGGAAGCCTGTTTCAGGGGTGGGCTAATCTTTCAGACATATATCTATCACTCGTACATTTCTAATTTATGTTACAAATGAGGTTTAGACTCCTGGCTTAGGTATTTCTGATGATATTTGTTTTGTGGATGTGCAGTAGGTCCATCAAAACTGGATCAGAGGATACTTTGTAGGCTAGGCATAGATTGCCTCTCAGCAGTCTGTAGGAGACCAAGAACAGAGATAGGGCTTTGAGCTTGTCCACATAGGACATATTTTCTACACCATGTATTCTTTCCATGAGGAACCTCTGTGGATGCAGTCATTGCATATGCCTGGTATGGTACATACTGAAGATGGCACTATACTATGCAACTGATCTAATAAAAGCCAAGTACAATGGAACAATGACATCTCTGGACCAAATTCCATATCCTTATTTAAAAGTTGCATAATATAGAATAATTTCCTTACTACACTAAACACATGGTGATCAAAGGCCAAGTCACTGTCTGCATGTATTTACAAATGCTTAACCACAGGGTCTTCTCTCATGGGTGTATTATCAATGTAGTAGTTTTCCAGGATAACCATCTTGCCAAAGGTTACTATCATATATTCCTTGGCATTGAGTTTAGGACGCAACAATGATATTGGTTATTAGTTTGTCAGACCTTCTTGGAAAGTATTAGTGTCTTTGGGGGAGTCTATGATTGCACCTAGTTTGCAATCATTTGTGTACTTGGTCAGTCAGACACCACTGACATTAGCTTTAACTTCAGAGAAGAAGATGCCAAAAATGAGCAGCTCCAACATGGAGCCCTGAGGCTACTTTAACTTCATATTTGGCTTTGATAGACTTAACTAGTTCCTTGAGTTGTTTATTTAGCTTGATGAGGGAGTTCATACCTTGCTGGGCATTACCCTTCCTAATTTTGGACATGATTTTCTTCATTTTGTTATACAACCTAATGATTTTTTAAGTTCTACCATGGTGGCTTGTTTTTTTTTAAGTTTGTCCTTCCTTATTTCTGGTAGGCACTCAGCTATATACAGGACGTTTGCCTTGGAGTAATTCCTAAAAGCTCCAGGATTAGCTGCTGTCCCTGGTTTTATTTTTATCTCAAAGGAGACAGCCTTATCGTCTGACCAGACCAGTGGAGATGTTACACTCTGCGGGGAGGGGTGCAAAGTTCACCCATTTTAGTAAGGACTAGGTTGAGAATGTACAAATGAGTTGGCCAAAGGCATTTGTGTTAACAAAGTCCAGAAATATTTGGACCTGCGAGTTGGGGGTTGTGTATGATTCCCAGTTTATAGTGGGGTAGTTGAAATCCCCCATGAGTATGGCATTGGGTTAAATTGAGAAAGACGTCAGTACATTTAATATGTGGTAGGGATTTCCTGGGTCATAGAGGGGGACCTATAGCTTAGGGTGAGTTGTACATGAAGAAGCTCAAGTGTGTTATTTTGCTTGATCAGCCATGATGTCTGTTTGTTTCTGATGTAAACTGGGACACATCCACTTTTTTTCACTACCTGTGAAATAGGTGGTCTAAATGTGTGAACGGTGTTGTAACCCTGCACTGCAGAGGTGCTATCTGTGGCTTTAAACCATGCCTCAATAACTACATAGACGTCTACATTATCTAGGGTGGAGAGAGTTTGCAGGAACTGCAGGTTTTTTTTTTTTATTTAGGCTTCTGGCATTGAACAGTAGCAGCTTTAGATTATCCTGGTTAGATATAGCTACGTTGGATGGTTGAGCAAGTTGACAATACCTAAAAAAGGCACTATGGGGATAGATAAAGTTTTAGACAATGTTTGTAAGCCTAGAGGAGATAGGTGCAGACCATCCCTGCTGAAGTAGTGTGGTCTGTCAATTATATCCTCCCAGGATGTCAGATATTGTACCCCCTTCAAATGGCATCAAAACCAAAGTCAATTATTAAAATCAATCATCTTCTGTTTGCATTGTGCATCATCCTTGGTGAAGATAGAATGCTGCTCAATGCTAAACACATATCAATCTGTGACACATAGTCTGAGCTGTATAATGCCTTTTTTCATAGACTCTAGTGAGGTATGGTTCATGTCATTTAGTTCAGCCTCTTTGGCACTGTATCTGGTTTTCAGCAGAGGATCATAGATTCGTAATTTTCTACTAGATAAATGACAACTAGGGCCTTTATAAGTCTAGCCATGCAACCCAAGTGTATCCCACAAATTACTTTACCTTAGAGGTTATTTTAAGGGGTGTATGTTAGGTATGGCATGATTTAACAGTTGACGCTGTCCATCAGAGACATACGTATCATGCAAGGTGTGAATTTCTGATTTCCCATCCACTGGTCCAGGTTGCACATTAATAAGGTTAGGAAAGGGCTCTGCCTCACATGGATGGAAAGCCTATTCCAGGGAATAGGGATTCTCTGATATATGTACCTATTCATTCAACATGTCCTATTTAAGTTGCAAGCAAAGTTTGAATCCTTAGATCTAGTATTTCTGGTGCAGTTTGTATTTTGGATATGTAAACGTTTTATCACAGTGGGATCCAAGGATGCCTTGTAAGGCAGGTATGAATTGTCTCTCAGCAGTCTGTTGGAAACAGAGTATAATGATAGGGCTTTGAGGTTATCTACATAGAACACTGTGTTCCTGCCCTGTATTCTTTTTGTGAGGAACCTCTGTGGACATTTGAGTTGTTGCATGTCCCTGGTCTGGTACATACTCAGTGATGGATTTGATAATGACTGACTACAGTGGTGCGATGACTTCCCTGCACCTAGATGCCATGCTCTTAATTATAAGTTAAGTGACACAGAATGATTTTCTTACAACCTTAGATATATGTTGGTTGAAAGCCAGATTACTATCTATTTGAGTTCCCTAATCCCTGACTGCTGTATCTACTTTTAGGAGCATTTTATTAATGAGGTAGTTTCCTTGGGTGGCCAACTTTCCCATTTCTTGGCATTGATTTCCAGAAGTGCTTTATAATGTTTGATGATGAATTTTGGGTGTTGTTATAATAAACTTTTTTTTTGCATTGTTAGCTATGTTTCTAAAACTGACTATATTGTTGCAGGGATGTTTGAGACATGACTTCCAAGCTTTATCGCTAAGTTGCATACAATAAAAAAGGAATGTTTTATCCTTTGAGCCACATAGGATATCAAATGTTAAGGGGTGTGGGTGGGGCGGAAGGGTGATGGACGTTGATGCAAGGAATGACCAAACCATTTTTTAAGGTTAAACAGCAACTGAGGTTTCCTACAATCAGGTGGAATACAGTCATGTTTATGAGCTTGCTTTGTCCAGTAATTATATTTGGGGTTAAGTAGTAGTTTCTTATTAAGAGCCAACATTGCATAATATGGGAGACAGGGACAATAATAAAAAAGCAATGAACCCTGGTGATGGAATGGTGGGGAGAAATGGAGGTTAAGGTGCAATGAGGGGGAAATACAGTCATCTGCACCATTTGGTAACTCCTAATTTCTTTGTCTTTTAGGATGGCAGGTCACCAAGCTTAGCCAGAACTGGCAGAAGATCATGGCATAAGTAGAAGAGTTATTTCAGAAGGTTCAGAGTCAACCACAACCAACAGAGGAAATCATCTCGGAAGCATCACAGCAAAGGAGGCAGAAAAGCAGAGTAATAGGGGAGTGTCCAGCTATGGAGACCTCTGGATCAAAAGGTAAAATGACCAGGAGGCTGCCAATAAGGTCTGATGTCCCAACACCAGTGGAGTTGCAACTACTGGCAGCTAATGGTTTCATTTCTCAAGAAGACAATGGCATAGAGGTGTTCAGTTGTCAGAGAAGATTCTGCTTAGTCTTGTCCATGAACTTTTTGCACAGGATAGGGTTAGATTGCATGACTTGATGGGATTTAAGGTGAAGCAAGATGAAGGAGAGGCAACTCAGGTGGAATGGGTGAGGTCAGGTTCAGAAAAAGTTAGGGAGGTATCCAGTGTGGTGGGGATAGATATTTCCTGCTGCTTGTATTCATGATGGGATAAATCAGGAGCAGTCAAGGGACAGTGCAGGTGCCCAAGTGGTCCAGTGCTTTCTTTCTAAGGATTTGAGCATGCTTATTCACTGCCCATTCCTTTGATAGTAAAGGAAAAAATTGGAGGGATGACTTTGTAGAGGCTTCAGTCTCAATGACACAGATGGTGCTCAAGTTTGGTGGATGCTGAAGTCCTGGAGTCAAAAATTTGACTGTTGTGCTAACAGCATTAGGGGAGAAGGATTGAGGCAGGTACAAAGCTAGGACCTGTGATAATTGGTTTTTGGGGTTTGTATATTTAATGGCAGCCATTTTAGAAAATGAGCCCATTCATGGATTGTTTGTGTTGGTCTACTTCTCGACTATCAAGAAGGTGTAGTGCTTGCAGGGGTTGATGCCTGATTCTGCTGCAATCAGTACTTTTGCAAGCTTAAAATAGTAGATAAAACTTTATCATGGGAGCACAGACATCCTCACACATGGTTGGACACAGTTCTGGAGAGAGCAGAAGGATCATTCAGGGACGGAGCTGATTTGAGAAGGATGAAGGTGAGATCATGTTGGGTGTTCCGTGGTGAAAAGTGTGCTTGGTCAGTATGAAGGTTTCTGCATGTATGCTGTTATTGTGTGTGTGGGGTGTGTGCGGATGCCAACAGGTTTGATGAGCAAGGGGAGGTAGCAGGAAGAGGAAAGGAAGGGACCTGGGGTGGCAGCAAATTGTTGCCTTTTCATTAGGGTGCAGGCCATCTCGCCAGACCATTCACTCATTAAGGTAGATGTTTTGGCTGGCCTCTTGCAAGGCTAGCCAGACAGGAAGGTTGTGAGGGGAGCTACTTTGAGGGTTTTCTTTAGGTTTTGCATTCAAATCGCATGAGAAAGGTTCTACAAGTGTGTGTAGCAATTTAGTCTTTGAAAGTGGAGAAAAGAGTTGGTCCAAGAGTTGTTAGATAAGGAAGTGAAGGCAGGAAGGATTTTGGTCCTCTTTAATACCCCTCTCTTTGAGAATTTTAGGGTGTCTCCTTTGGATTTGGTGTCCCAAAAGATGCCAGGTGAGTTTTACCTTGCACACCACCTCTCCTTTCTGGAAGGAAGTTTGGTCAATGGTCACATTAACAAGTGTGAGGCTAAGATTCAGCATGCTTTTTAGATGAAGAGGTGTCAGCTATTCACATTTTCTCTGATCACTGTTTGGCTAAGCCTGACACTGAGAAAGCATGTAGGTTGCTCTTGATTTGGGAACATGACTGGCCAATACTGGGCTTGAGAGTAAAAAGGAAATTTTATTTTGATAAGGCCGTGCCCATGAGCTGTGCAGTAGCTTGTGTCATCTTATAAAAATTTTGCCTGACTTTGTATTGGTTGTTGTAGGAGTGAGCAAAGAACTTGAGTACACTTCAGTACATAGACATTTTTTTTTTGCTAGTAGGTTAAGTAAAGGAGAAGGAGGATGTGGCGTTGTTTGTGCATTTGTACTTTAAGTTAGGAGTCCCAATATTAAAGGGTAAACAAGAGGTCCCAATCAATGTACCCACATATTTGGGATTAGAAATAAATGCTATTTTGCTTGTCACCAAAGAAAGTGGGGAAATTGAAAGATAAAGTGTTAGGGTTGGTCACCAGAAGAAAAGCATGGATAACGAAAGTGATGGAGGTCTTGGGTTTATTGAACTTTGCCTAGTCTGACTACTCTGCAAGCAGAGCTTTTACAAGCTCCATTTTTTCATTGGCTTTTAGTGGTTAAGAGGAAGTTTCATTGGTTAAGTAGGACATGGCCATTTGGCTAGAATTTCTTCACCATTTTAACAGAATGATGTTCTGTCAAGGAGAGACTGAATCCTTGGAAGAAATACATATTTTCACAAACTTAGCTGGGGAACTAGGAATGTGTACCTTCCTTCAGGGCAAGTGGTTTGCAGAACACTGACCTTTACAGTGATCAGCAGAGTAGAAGAAGGATATTACTTTCCCACAGCTTATGCCTACTTGGGCAGCAACAGTGGTGTGACAAGGGAAGTTGAATGACAAGATGGTGGTTTTCTAATACTTTGTCTGTTTGTGTTGTTGAAGTCAACAGCCAAGTCTCAGTTAGTTCAGGGTATGTCAAGGAGTCTTATTTTGCTTTGTTTTAGAATAAACTCATCTTTTTCAGCATTCATTTTAATGTTCTAGCTGACATCCAGTCTCATTTTAAGTTCCACAGGTTCAGGAGTTTGGAAACAGATTCACAGATGACTCAAGTATCAGTCTCAGAGATGATTGAGATGGTTGCGCAAATTTAGCAGGGTGGTTATTGCAACAGTCATGGGTGAAGCCCACCAGGTAGGCTTACAAAGCAGCCTTGCTGGTATTTAAGTAGTTTGAGTTAACAATGCCACAGAAAGAATGACATTGGTCTGTGAAGTTACTGGCTAGATATTTACTTTTTTAGATGGGCCTTGGAGGAAGCAGTCAGAATTTTGAGAACTTATGTGGGAGCGCTGAGTACTGAAGCAAGATTTTCATGGTGGAAGGATGTCATGAAGTTGGGTTGTTCTGAGAATGATGAAGGGTTGGAAAAGAGTTTAGGCTGCAGAGGCAGATAGGAAATTCTTGTTAGGGAAATGTGTTTTATGATATTGTACAGTGTCATTATGAATATATTTTATGGGCATCATTAATGGTCTTCATGCACGAGAGGGCATTCCAGGTGAATGTTCTGTTGGGTGAACTGAGATGGAAGGATATATGTATAATAGATACACATGCAGTTGTCTGTCTGAAGAAATCCAAGACACATCAGTATGGTAAAGTTCGACCAGTGGTTCTACCCAGAAATGGGGAGTCATTGCTTTGTTCTGTGACTTGGAAGTTAGTGTTACATAGACTAGATACAACGATTCTGGGTGCTTGGTATTCTAGGATCAGACGGCTAAGTTGGTATCAGCTAGTCCTTTTATCAGGTTGTTCAGGTAAGCATTGGAGAGTCCAGGCATTGAAGGAAAGAGTTATGCTAGACATTCTTTTACGATAGATAGGGCATTAGATTTTGCAGCTGTAAGATGGTCAGTAAAGGTTTAAAGAGAGTACATAGATTTTTTAACACTTTTTATCATACATAAGATAGAATAAATTTCATGGTAGGTTTATGTACTGGATGTTGTTTAATATTTCCTTATTTTGCGGAAAGAAGCAGGTGGTTGCTGTGGGCCATTTATTTACCTACTGGGTTGCTCAACAACAACTGTCCATCTTAATGGCTATAATTTGGGGCTTGAAGCATTGAAGTGGGAAGTTTGTAGGAAGAGATGCAGAGGTTTAAAATGGTCTCAGTTGTATGCATTAGAAGAGGTAAGCAAAGCTTGTGGCAGTCCTCATTGTTTAGTAATATATTTGCAGGGAATGACTTAGGTGTGGTGCTTAAATAGAGGGTACTTTCTCAGATTATTGGAGATTTGATGTTGGTTTAGCAGAAGCTTTGGGTACTATTTTGATTTGGTCTTCTATAATCCAGAGTTTAGTTTAGAGAGCAGCAATGAGTTTTAGGACTATTGGAACAGTCCAAGGTTTATTAAAAATAGGGAGGCTAACGTTTTTGGATGTTTCAGTATTTGACCACCGAGATTTTTTTGGATAGGGACCCAGTGTGGTTTAAGACTGATGGAGTTAGATGATTGGCTGTAGTTGGATAGTTTAGGTGAGAGGGACAGAGATAGGTGTGTGGTTTGGATTCAAGTGGAGTTTGGAGGTGATTGTTTAGCTAGAAGGAGAAAGAAATGAGTATATAGGAAGGGGTAGGAATGGTATGGTAGTATATAAAGCTGGATTTAGGTTAGTTTAGTCTCTTTGGCACTGTGCCTCATTTTCACCCACCTAGCTCACTGTATGTTAATGGGTAGGTAGTGAGGTCATTTGAAGGGGCGAAGAAAGGGACATGCCATCCTTTATTAGGAAGTGGGGCCCTCTGCCCCACTTCTTTTGCTACAGTTTATTTGAAGTCAGTGTTTTACTGGTTCTGGTGTAAGGAACCTTAAAGATGGTTAGTGTGAGCTGTGAGTATGTTGGTACTGTACAGGTGAGCTGAGCATTCTGGCATGATGCCTGCAAATTTTTGTATTTAGAAAGCATTTACTTATTGGAAGTGTGAGGTGAACATTGTGCCCCAAAAGAGTTTAATTGTTATTGTTGTCATTAGTGGTATTTGTCAAATGTGTTGTTTATGTTTACAATAAAGTTGGTTACAGAGTCTATGGTGTGTAATTATTTTGCTGGGTATTGGGAAAGGATTCTGATCACAAAATAATGCTATACTGAAATATTTCTGGGTATTTGCAATATGAATCACTGATAGAAAAAAAATATCCAACATTGATTATCAGGGTTCCTATTATATAATCGAAGATGCAGTCCTTCAAATGCATCTTGATTGGACTTGAAAGCATGAAACAGCAAAATAGCAAAACGGCATATAAGCGATTTCTTTCCCTGGGAAATAAATCGCTTGGCCTTCTCTGTTACTTTGCCATTTTCCTCACAGTAGTGCGATCTCAGAGTTGGTAAATTTAAGTAGGGGGGGTGGGGGATGTGGGGGCAAAGCCCCAAACTTTATGTAATGTTTTGAAGTTTTTATTTTTATTTTTTTTTTCAGAACAGTGATCTTTTTCCCTGGGAAAAAAATCGCTGTTCCAAGTGTTCGGGATTGTAAGCTTTCGCTTACATGCGGCCTATAAATCAGCATTCGCTTTTTTAAGCATTCACTGATTTAATATAGACCCGATTATCAGATATATCATTATGGTGACTATCTTAGCAACTTTTGCATACTGATTCAATGAAGCTGGGAATGTGATCTCCATTCTGCATACCTGTATCACATGCTTTTGTATAGCAGTTTCTTTATCAAATCAGAATTGTGTGCAGCAACTCAAATTTTTGGAAGTTTACAAATGGAATTGCTTAGCTATGAACAGTTTACTTTCTTATTGTGAAAATTGAAAATTATACTTTCAGTGGTAAAATGATAAGAACTATTTAAAGAGTTAAGATCAGACTTGGAATTGTTGGCATGATTGTTGGTGGGATTAGCAACTATTAGGTGCAACTAAAATCAAAACATGCAAACAAACATAATGGCTATACTCAAAAAGTGAAAAAGAAATAATGAAATACCTAAAAATAACAGCAATGCAAAGTTCAGTGAAAATAAATCAAAACTAAAAAGCGTTTGCCAGTACTGAATGCTAAGGTACACCAACAAATGACCTGAAAAATAAAGAGATAGAACAGAAAGAAACAGGCCAAATTATTAGTAGTAGATAACAAACAAGAGAGTCAGTAAAGATTCACTATGGCCAATTACTTTGTCATGTAATGCTTGCAGACTTTGTAGGTTTCATTAATCAAATATCAGATAAAAAGACACTAAATGTTGTGAGTCCTCAGCAATAATTTTACTACAAATAGTTAAGTGCTTTCATCAATGCCAGTTGACTTCCACAGCACACCTCAACTGATGATGCAGTTTCTGATTAATACAATACAGACGTCTGTAATATGTCACAACTGAACCTTTTTCTGCCTTAAGTATCTTGGTCAAGTTTCAGATCACAGGGACTGTCTTGCTTTGTAATGCTCAGACTGTAGGCTTAGAAAAAGAGTAAACTAGGCCTCTGTTGGATGTTGTAAAACAACAAGTTTTTACAGATACTCTATAATCTGCAAGAGGAAAGGAGTTCCCTGATAAGTAGAAGGCTGACCGGACAACTGTGAGCTGAAACTTGACCAAGATACTTAAGGCAGAAAAAGGTTCAGTTGTGACATATTACAGATGTCTGCATTGTATTAATCAGGAACTGCATCATCAGTTGAGGTGTTCTGAGGAAGTCAACTGGCATTGACGAAAGCGCTTAACTATTTGTAATAAAATTATTGCTGAGGACTCACAACATTTAGTGCTCTTTTTTGGTTTTATAGTGGTTTATTTGAGCACTATTGCACCACCTATTTTGGTTTAAATATCAGATAAAACACTGTAGTTTTCTTTTTGACTTGGATACTTTAATGAAATGGTATAATAGATGTATTTTGTTTCAAGCATACTGTACATAGACATACACATGCGCATACATACTCGTGCATGCACAGACACACACACACAACAAAAGGACACACATATAAAATGAGTAATAGTATATACAAAATTAAACCAAAAATTCTTCACTAAAACAAAGATATGACCAAATGAAGGTTTGGATTTGCATGTATGCTATAAGGCTATACATAAATCTCACTGTATCTCATCAGACTACATACATCTTTAATTTTCCAGCATAGCAGCCACTGTTTAAAATATTTAGCAAGTTACGCTTTTCTATGCAAAGGAATTTTCCAAATAACTGCTTATACATGTCAATCAGCACTGCAGTATAGGAAAATGTATTTGTTGTCATAAGTACACCAGAAGACTGGCTTTGTATTTCATATAATTTATTGCTAACAGATGTGTTCTTCATTAGATGCACAAATCTTATTTCACACAATAACATCCTGACTGTAGATTTAATTTATTAAAAATAATATAGGTATTCAGAAACCCATACTGCAATGTATTAACCTGTTTCAGGAAGGTTTTCCCAATGGAATACAGGTTCCTGTTTCAGAAACTAGTGTAGCTGCACTGTAGAAGGACAGCACCTGCATTTAAGAATACATTGGTCTTGCATGCAAACACTCCATGCCAATGATCCATTCCATGTTTAATGCACATTACCTATGGGAACCCTTGGAACTCACCAGGACCAGAATAGTGTTGTAGAGCAAGTCAATGTCTTGCTCTACTGCACTATTTGGACAGAGTAAAAAATGCATATGCTGTTTTGTGACAGAGTTCAGCTATGCATTTCAATGGCTGGAATGGGGATGGCAGTAACACAGTAGGTAAGTACTGCAAAGCCGTGTGTGTGTGTGTGTGTGTGTGTGTGTGTGTGTGTGTGTGTGTGTGTGTGTGTGTGTGTGTGTGTGTGTTGTGTGTCTGTGATGTTAAACATTGTACTCTGCAACATACCCCCTCAACCTTTCTTTCTACATTGTATTTCTTCGTATTGTGAGCAATACCATGGGTCAGCTGAAATACATGTAGATGAAAAGCCTGTTAGTTTTGAAGTACATCGTACACAGGCATTTTCCTGCATTCATCCATTCCCTGGTGGTATACGCATATAAATATTTTTTTCTTACATTCACTTTTTATTTAAACTGATGTTAGTGTACTGAAATGCATGCTGTTGAGCTGAGAAATGTCATGCTGTCATTATCTCCAGTGGTAGCTGTGGCTTACAGTAGGTCAAGTTCAAATGTATCATATACAATGTCCCCTAAACATAAGGTGGGTGGTGATGCTCCTGAACATGAGGAAGTGCTGTTTGATGCTGACTTGCTGCTTTGATATGATCTACTGGATGCATGTGATCATACACCCACTGATTTGAGAGTGTTGACTGAGAACTTGAATTCAGCTACGTGTAGATGCATGCTGACAAGATCTGCTTGAATTCTCTTGAATTAGTTCTCCCCTACTATTTTCTGTGCTTTCCTGAGAAGCACTTATAGAGTGATGTGATATACCCCCCCACATGTCTACATATCAACCTGTCCATAAGTGGCTCCTACTTGAGTTTCAGTCCTGAGTAGTGTACTCATGGAGGCTGAAATGGCTGCTGTGTGTGTGCTACAATACTGAGCATAGTATGACCAAGGCATTATTCCTACTCGCTACATTTCCATGTTGTGCTGAAAATCGTCATGTATGCCCTGCACTACTCTGACCATCTCTACCTAAATCTCTGTAGCTGTGGACTAAGCCTGAACAATGTCAGGGCAAATTTGCTTGTGGGCAGACAATGGTTTTATGTTTCAGGAGATATCTATGACATGTGTCTCTGCGTGGTATACCTTCACACAGATGGTGCAGTGGACACTGCTACCTCCAAGATGGCCCTGTCCTCCAGATGATGCTCCTGTGGTTGAGGATGCACTAATGTTGAAGTGCATGGTTTCTATCTCCCTGTACAACTAGCAATGTAATCTCCCTATCTACTTGACTTTGTGATGCAGTGAGCCTTCCTGCAGAATTATGTAACTGCTGTGAAGTGTGTGATCCTACCATTAAACTTGGTGACTGAATGCCACTATCCTCAGACTGTCTCATAAATATAATACAATTTTCATCATCAACAACGATTTTGCTGTTGACATCTTCCAGCTGTGCTGATAAAGCAGAACTGCTTCTTCCAGCATCTGACCATGTGAATAATTAATTTAATTAAATCAGTACTAAGACAATGGAGCGACCTACTGAATGCTGTTTAATGATGTGTGTCAGACACTTACCATGCACATTCTATTCAATTTTAATATTGGGAGAAATGGAGGATACACCTGTTGATAGTAAATGATGTGTTACATGTAAGCAGTTACCTCTGCAGTCATCCTGTTACTGTGAATATTTCATGGTGGATGTGCAAACTTTCTTGAACACGTCTGTAGATGCTGCTGATGTGGAAACTGCCAATGTCCACACCACTTCTGATTATGCCCTTGTCATCCACATCAGTGTCATAGTCATGTACCCATTGGGGGTGCACATATTTCTCATCAGGTGTTAAAGGGATAAGTGTGGGAGGTTAACAACCAGTACTGCTACTGGCAATTGCATTCTGTCTTGCCTTTGCTCGGACATGTCCTACCATATGTTTGGCCCATTTGCTGTTTGTCAATGCATGGTTCCTTCATGCCAGCACAATTTATGACAATGACCACCTGTTTCCACACCTTTGCTCTCACAGCTTGTTTTGTCACCCCTTTTCTAAAAAAATGCTTGCCATGTGTTCTTATGGCCTGCATGAGACTGCTTTTCTCCTCAAGGCTGAAATTGTCATTTCTCTGTTTTGATTCCTGCTGCTACAACATGCTTTAACCTGGAATAAAATATATGAGTAATTGATGTAACAAAATTGTCTCCACTCCTGCAGCAATGGATGTGAAAGCATGCATGCCTGAATTTCTTACACACATATCCCTTTCTACACCATGACTACAAGGACCATAAGGAAGAAAATCTTAAAATCGTAAAATCACTGATAGTCTCAGTACAATATAACTAATAATTGCATGAATAATTGCATCATCTCAAATCAGTGAAGTTCAAATCAGTTAAGCAATGTCCTCATCAGCTTCTGTACTGCAAACATGTACATCATGATCCAGCAATGACAACAAAAAATAAAATAACAAGCTTTTATTATTTTTACTGTTATCCTATATTAGGCCATTAGATCTGCACATGATGAATGATGATAGACTCCTACCCAAGAAGACTGAATGCTGTAATTAAAGCAAAAGGAGCTTCAACAAAGTATTTGTTTAAGGGTGTGCACACTTATGCAACCAGTTTATTGTACATTTTTTATTTTTCATATTTTCCCCCTAACAGATTTGTTTGTTTGTCAATTGAAATGTACAGGTTATAGGTCACATTAAAGGTGGGAGAAGTTTTGAAATGATTTATTGTGGTCACATTTTTTTATATCACAAAAACCTGGCATTTTAACAGGGACGTGTACACTTTTTATGCCCACTGTATGTATGTATGTATGTATGTATGCATGCATGTCAATTTTAGAATGCAGTTGGTAAACCTATCTTGGCAAACAATCACCGTCATGGATAAAGCTGCAACACTCCTACATGGCCACATTAGGTATGGTGATGTCACACCCATGTGGTTTGTTCTTCCCACCCTCTGGACCACATACTTGCTGTTACATTCCTTGCTTTGCTTCTAGCCCTTCAAAAGATTGCAGTACCTGTGAAGGTATGAGTATAAGAGCCAAGCTGGTCTGATAAGGAGACTAAGATTAAAGTCTATCTCTTGCAGAAATCATACCTGCAGGAACTTGAAAGATAGTGGAAGATTGTTGGCATTTGTCAGGAAATGGATGATTACCTGTCATCCCTGATAGGATTCACCCACTCTGCCCCAGTGCTGGAAAAGGTATGATGACCTGCAGAGGCACAGGCCTGACTAGCTGGCTGACTGTGTAGACCATGTTAAGGTGAGAAGGCCTACAGAGTTCTACAGTTTACCATTTTAATTTTTCATCTTAATTCAAAATGTTTCAAAACAAATGTTCAAAATGTAATGTTTTTAAATGGTATGTCTCATAAATGCAGCTAAATGCAAGAAGAAATGTATATGGCTGCTTGCCTTAAATATCTCTCAATACTTTTAATGTGCTTGCACAGCGCATGGCTAGGTTCATCCATAATACTTCCAAAATCATATGAGCATTTTCCATTTTAAAGTAGTTTTTCACACATATTTATATCATAACTTTAAACATTTCAAGAAAGAGGTTGTTTCATTGCAGAAGGTTTTGCATTGCTGTGGCTATGGCAAATAATTTGTGCTTGATGTATTTGCATATAGGTGAAGTTGTACTCTTTGAAGATAATTGCTACAAATAATAGAACCTTGGGACTATGAATACCACCCTATATTTTCAGTAATTAGATAAAAATCAAAAATTAATTTCACCATAGCTTTCACATAATATTGCACAGTTTTTTTTCTCATATACATTGATGCTCTAGATGAAAGAAAAAATAACTCCCTTTCTAGAAATAAAACCAAATTAGAAAATTGAAAATGTGTATTCCAAACAGTGAATATGTGAAGGCAAAGTGGAGAGATAGTTGAAAGGTAAGTGTACTTGATTGTCGTACTCATGAGTTCACCATTTTTAGTACATATATGATATTTAACGGGTAAACCTCACATCACACACACACACACACACACACACACACACACACACACACACACACACACACACACACACACACACACACACATAGACAGTTACACAATTTTTTTGAGGAACTGACAAAAAGTCACATAAACACAATGGAAGTAAGAAGAAATGCTGAATGAGATTCTAACCTATTTATTTACATGGGCTCAGTAAGGAAGAAGGCTAGTGCAGAAGGTTGAGCACACAGATAGTGACAAATGACTATTTAGAAGAAAATATTACTAGAATCTCAAATATTGGGAAGTTTATAGCACTAGAATGAATGCTAATATAGGCATTTGACTTAACTAAGTATAGCAGAGCAATCTGGAGGAAAGACCCAATTCCTTCTCTAATTTTCATTTTCCTCCATTCACCTATGTATTCCTATTTTTTAATCCCATTCAGATTGATCTAAATATTGTAACCAATGAACCCAGTTATTCAAGAATTTCTGTCTGTTTCTTAGTTATATAATATTCTTCTTCATCTGAATATGGCTAGGAAGGGGAGATGGGGCAGTTAGGGGGCACAATTGGCAGATGTCAGAAGTGCAGTGGTGTAGTACTGGTATTCGAAGTAAATGCCAATAATTTATTTGTAGCCAATGCTAAAGCAACACTGTGTGCAGTATTTTTACCTGTTGCTAAGCTGTTCCTTGCATCTGTACCATACAGTTTGCTACAGTTAGGGACAAAATATATATTTGTTTGATTCTTCAGCACCAGATCAGGGAAATCCTCATTGTGCCAGATAACCTATGTAGCGTTCTGATTTTCATCTTTTTGTTTTCTTAATAGGATGTTTGATAGATGGAACTCTGAATTTTCAGTATTGAATTGTTGCTTTTTGACATTAATATTAAGACAATAGATAACAGGCATGTGTGCTGAGTTCTTGCATGTCTGGCATTCCTTAAAAACATACTTCAGCTACATATAGATGATTACAAATGATTTCATCCACCATCAAATGTAAATAATTTCACTTTAAAACAGATCTCCTCAAAGAAGTGCTTTCCTTCATCCTGCATTATCTAATATCTTTCTTCTTTGGGCTTCTTATCTCCTCTTCACATTAGTTACCACCGCAGACTATTTCAAATATGTACTGTTCTTTCTCCCACTTTCTTCCATATTCCAGATTGTAATGGAGCACGTCTGCAGCTATTATTTGAAGGATGTTGATAAAATTAGACTATCTATATGTTTAGTGACTTTATTGTAAATTTTGCAGATATGTTGGTATACCTTTTTACAATTTGCAATATTTACTCAAAACTTCAATGTGTTCTATGTATAGAAAATGTGAGCGTTTCATGCTATGTTTTTATAGTCTTTTGTCTCTGTAACCTCTGTCCTGAGCCTGGAATCTGTCCATTTAGGTAAGTGCTCTACCCTTTCAAACAAATATAGATAAACAGATACATAAATACTAAACATCACCTATAAAGAATCTCTACACTGTTAAACAAATATAAATAGATAAACAGATACATAAATATTTAAAATCACCTCTAAAGAATCTCTACCCTTTCAAACAAATATAAATAGATAAACAGATACATACATACATACTTAAAATCACCTCTAAAGAATCTCTACACTGTTAAACAAATATAAATAGATACATAGATACTTAAATACTTAAAATCACCTCTAAAGAATCTCTACACTATAAAACAAATATAAATAGATAAACAGATACATGAATACTTAAAATCATCTCTAAAGAATCTCTACAGTGTTAAACAAATATAAATAAACAGATACATAAATACTTAAAACCACCTCTAAAGATTTATATCTTTGACAATTTCAAAAATATGTAAGCAAACCCCGGACTTCCTCTACTAGCCTAGTGGGACTAATCCAGTCAACAAAGGATAAATAAAGAAATAATTACAGTTGGTATAGATTTTTACTTCATTTCTCTATTAATTGTGTATTGGCAGCCAGTGGCACTGTTTCTAACTAAGTACCCTGTAGTGAATTTTTGAAATCTGCCATCTCATAATATTCCAAAAAAAATATTTTACAAATTATCTCTCTCTGTTCCATTGTACTACCAGCATTCGCTGCCTACCTGAGGAAAACTCTCAGAAGTCTGATTGAGGTATACATTACCTATGCAAACACGTCCAAGAAAAAAATCTAAACCTTTGCATTCTTGGGAGCCATACAGATACCTGTCATTGTTCCTTTGTATAGTACCTTTCCATTTTCTCTTTCTCAATCTTTTCTAACCACCTCTTATTAATTTGTATAGTTCTGCAATATTTTATATGACATGCTAATTATCTGTTTTAACAGCAACTTCTGTTCTAGACTCAAAAACTCTACCAGAGTTAGTTGTTTACTTAGCATCCCCATCCCTTTTTCTTTTCCTATACTTTGATATCAAAGAAAATATTCTTGAGTAACGCAGTCTGCTTTTCAATCCTAGCCATCATTGGCATGTCTTGCATGACTGCCAAGAAACACTAAAGTTCTTCTGCCTTATTTTACCCATGTGCATCATGGTGTGTTTCACACTGCAATGGTGGAATGGCTGTGTCCATTAAAAGGGATGAGACTAGCTTACTCTGGTATTTTTTTTTTTACTGCCCTATAGCTATATGAAAAGTGTCACCTGTTAGAGTCGTGATGTAGGAAAGAAATCAAAGGTTAAACATTTCTACATTGCCAGCTACTTTGGTAAGCTTATTAGTAAATATCCAGATGGATTTTGTATAGCTGAATAGGCATTAAGGATATCAGTTCGCTCATGTCATTATTTACAAGATTTCAACGTAGATAGAAGTATCTCTGTTCATACGGTGGACAGTCTGATAGGAATTACTTAGGGGCATCATGCAGATGTGTAGGGTACTCTTGATTATAATCATTAGTCAAGACACCTGGTTAATTTGGCAAGATAGACAGGATTTGTGTATGTTCTTCCAAATTGATCAAATATCCCAATTTCTTTTCTGGCTACAAGAATCTAGGCTGGAAGCAAGTAATAAAGGAATGTTAAAAAAATAGGCTGGAAAATTGTGCAGTGGCAAGTCTTAAATGATCAAGCACTACCCCCCTTGCTCTAGTAAGCCTAAGGATGCAGAGTAGCTGAGATGAAGGGCTTAAGTTGCCATTAAATCATTGTGGAGGACCACATAAAGGTACATTTTTCCTCTTTAGCCTCATTGTTTCAATTAAATGTGCAAATGCCTAATTATATTGTTTTTAAATACTGTGAATCCCTAGGCTAATGTATTGAAACCTTCCATGGCAAGATGAGATTGCACTTTTTTGCATTTCCAATGAATCCTGCCACAGGCTTAAACCAAAAAAAACCCCATAATATTCAAACTTTTCCACTGCAAATCTGATCTTGAGCAACCCACTGGAAAAGACCATTCTATCCTAAGTCCCCATAACTTTACCCAGATTAAGATAAAAAAAAAAAAAATCAGATTTTTTTTGCAAGCATAATCCCACACAAAGGATGACTTCGGAAAAAGTTGGATTTCTTTCTTGAAGTGCTCTTGGATTAAACTGGATGAAGACAAAAGCCTCAAAGGCCAAATAGCAAACATGCACCTATCCTAAGGATTCACACCAAATATTTCCTTATTGGAGTGAGTGTGACTTTACCTCTATGACAGTAAAAAGGGGATCAAAGATTCCTCCTACTTAGAGGGTCCTAACCTACATACTCCAATCCAAGACATATTTATTTTGCATGGTGTCCATAGCTTTACCTGAATCATGGTAATACGAACTAATGGCTTTGCAGAAAACAGTACACGACATAGGCATACTTAATAGAGGTGAACCTCTTCCCAGGTCCCCTATGATTTCATTGAATAGGGTTAAAAGGACAGAAAGTCTTTTGCCAGAAAAGGATTTCTCCCTCAGAATTCCCAACAAGGCCAAATTTTTTTCTGGGAGTATTCAATGCTATACATAAATGAAGATAAAATGATCCCAAAAGTTTTCCAAACTGAATCCCACCTTGAGGACTCCCACTAGAGATGGAATTCCTTCCTGGCTTACCTTTAGCTTAATCTAGACATGAGAGAAAGAGCTGTAGTTTTCCTAGAAAATAGGCCTCCATCCTATGTATGCTTATTAAATACAGATTTCTTTCCAGATGTGTCCTTTGATTAACCTGCATGAGGGTAAAATGACCCTAAAGTTTTCCAAAAACATGGTTCCAGCTCTCTAACAAAAAGCTACATTTTTCCTAGGATTGCTTTACTGGCAGGAGTATAAAACGAACTTAGAGATTGTTTGAAAGTAGTCTAAACCCTAAGGACTCATTCTGAATTTGGAAGTCTTTCTAGTTTTACCTGATCACAGGTAAGAAATATGGGCACATTTCATCATACAGAAGGCACTCTGAAAGAATTTAATTACATGTTCCACATACTGCACATTACTCAGTTGGGAAGATTTTGGAATAGAATGAATATGTATGTAAGTCTTATATGATTTGAGTCTAATTGATTAATTACTTGAATTTATGGCCAGTCATTAACAGCTATACAAAGTGTAGCGAACATGTTAGTGCAGTATTTAGTATTCAATAAACAGTTCTACATGATGTGTAGATCCACTAAATCCAGTAAATTGCAGAATATGCTAACAACATCATAAAGGACTAAAAAGTACATGCTAACCGAGCCAACATTGTAGAGCTATTCAGGAAGCTAGACAGCAATCATATGCACTCTGCATAGGTTTTTGTCCTGAACACTAAAACTCTTTGGAATACAGCACGATTACACTTAGAAAAAAATAATGTTAGGGGTTGCTTCTACTATTATTACGCTGTGTCTGCAACTGGTTTCATATCATGATACTGCTACTGCTGCTACTAGAGTAAGAAGAAAAAGAAGAAGGGTGGTTAGACCATGTTTGACTTATCATGTACTGCATGACACAGAAATTGCTGAGAGATACAGGGTAGACAGGGAAACACTGGAGGAAATGTGCAACCTCTGCTGTCCCCACCTCGGGTCCCAGAGAAATTGTGGAGAACCCATCCCTGTGGAAACAAATGTATGTTTAGCATTAGATATACTAGCTAATGGTACTTTTCAGAGACCAACAGCGGATATATTGGGGGTGTCACAGGCATTAGCCTCTAGAATATTACATCAGTTTTTAAATGCAATGTTACTACATGCAAGGGAGCACATCTGTTTTCCACACACACCACAGAAGAGGAAAAAGAACCATGCAGAAATTCTATGTAGTAGTACACTTCCCTGAAGTGCTGGGGGCCATAGACTGGATGCACACATAGAAATAAAAACCCCACTTGGGGAACAAGGAAGGAGGTACATCAACAGAAAAGGCCTCCACACTATAAACTGTCGGGTTGTCTGTAATGACCATCAGATCATCTGCAATGTCTCCGCACATATGGCACACTTGTGAGCTGCATACCACATTTGCTAGGGTTGACATTCCTTAAGGACTTCTAGTGGGAGATGCAAGTTATTCACAAGAGCCCTGGTTCATGACACCCATGAAAAAAACACACAAATGCAATGAGCAAGGATACCATGAGGCCCACACTCAAACTAGGAGTATCATTGCACTTGTATTTGCATTGCTGAAATCAAGGTTTCAGTATCTAGACACATCAAAAGGTGCACTACAGTATGACCCTGGCACCTCTCCCAAAATACGTACAGTCTGTGCCATGTTACACAATATAATTTTCAGGGAAGAGCTTCAACAAGTAGAGCAAGGGGCATGACCACAGTCTCAAGGATCATATGCAGGACCAGCAGCAGCAGGTACAGATGAGGTGTCTGAGGCAAACCACCAGTTGCTGATGATGCTGGCGGATGGAGGCATACACAGTATGCCCTGGCTCTGGCTAAGAGACAAAGGATAGTACATACAATTACTACCTACCTCAAAGTCTAAGATCCCATGCACATGCAAACAGGAAAATGAATCCTTATCAAACTGCACTACCTTTACTTAAACATGTAATGGCTGTTTTCTAATAGCGTCAGACAGGGATAACTCCCAAGGACACAGTTTGTACCTGGAGTATACAAGGTAAGTGTGGAACCTGTAAAGAAAAAAAAATAAGCTATATAACTGATAACTCTTACATGGAAATATGTATATATCTCTAAGCAGAGCATTTAATTGATGTGTACAGTTATGTCAGTAATATCTCCTCTGTCAGATTTTTGCAATATGCAGTTATATATTAGAAGACATAGTGTTCATCAATAATTTCAGTTGACCACCCTCTGTAAAACATGGAACAGATCACTTACACCTTCATTTGCACAACTATACCAAGAAGCAAGACTGAAGTATTTAATGCTTCCAATGCTGTAATGACAATACTAACTGAAATGCATTGATGTTCAACAGTTATAGAAACAATTACTCACAAAGGAGTCGGAACAAGAAATCGCAACTTTTTTTCTGAAAAACATATTGATAAATGCAAGCTTATAAATAAGCAAATAAGCAGGCATTAGCTATCCACTGTTTGCATCAGATGCATGTGTGTGTGTGTGTGTGTGTGTGTGTGTGTGTGTGTGTGTGTATATATATATATATATATATATATATATATATATATATATATATGTATATATACAGAGAGAGAGAGAGAGAGAGGGGGGAGATAAATATAGATATAGATATACAACCCTAAGTCACAAAGACATGTGCAAAGCACCATGGGGGATAGGAGGGCAAGGCTGACACCAAAGAAGTGAGTGTGTATGAGTAAGAAAGACATGTATCTATCAGAGTATACAGTGTTCTGTTGTTACTTGCCCTGAACACTGTATATATCAGAGTATACAGTGTTCAGGAACAACAGATGTATTGCACTCAACAGTACTGTTTAGTTAGTTTGCGTGTGTGTGTGTGTGTGTGTGTGTGTGTGTGTGTGTGTGTGTGTGTGTGTGTGTGTGTGTGTGTGTGTGTGTGTGTGTGTGTGTGTGTGAGGTGGTATGAGAAATTTTCAGTATGTGTGTGAGTCTGTATGAATGCAGTCAAGCAATGTGCTAGTACTACATCCTGGCATGTCAGACAGGTGTGAGATGTGCATGGTTGAGTAGTCAGTTCAGCATCATTGCACCCAGTCATGAGAACCATTTTTGCACTGCTATTTCCATGACTATGACTAGAAGTTGAGGTGCTACCTAAATGCTAGTGATGTCTGTTAGATGAGCTCTCCTCATGACTAAGTCCAGGTCCATGACACCATGGTCTACCATGCCTAGGTGTGAACATCGCAATCAGTAATGGAATGGGATCTTGCACAGCCGCATTTGCTAACACCAGAAGGCATAGCAGCTCTCTGGTCATGTGAATGCCCACCCTGCCCCAACATATTACAAACACTGCCCCATCCAGTGTGTCCTTCATTCTGTTCAAGGAGTTGCCCACATGATTCAGGGAGTCACTCATATCAGAATGTGTACATTTAGTAGTTACCCTATCCCTTCTGGGCCCTGGTGGAACATGCCTATGCCTCCACTATGGCCCTACACATATATCTGACAGCACCTAATGACACACCAGACAGCAGGCCTCCTCCCAGCACCCCATCAGCCCTTCTATATAGCACCATACCCTCACAATGGCTACATGAAGAAGCAACCATATCTGTAACCAGAGTAATCACACAGCCCTGATCAACTGTCTCACTCTCAACCTGTCCTATATCAGAGGCCTCCATGTCATGGGTATGAGTAGGCATACTGACTGTGTCCAAAATATGGGCAGGGTATGCGGGAACCTCAGTGTCAGACTGACACTCTACACCCCCAGACTGTGCCGTTTCATCACCATTATCATTATCAGAGGCTACAGATACTCCAACATCAGGTGGTAGAAGTTCCTTAGTCCCACTCTCAGGATCACCTATGATAACAAGCAGTAAATACAACAAACAGAAAAAGAGAGAATAAAATTGATTACATGTTTTCCTTATATGCAAGTTATATTAAACAATAACAGATGCTAAAGCAACACATATTTTACTCTCATATACACCTGACTATACCTTATTTACAGTAATAACAATAACCAAATGTGGGCTTACCATGTGCAGATATTTTTTTTGTAAAGCAGACATGGCTGTGGCAAAAGAAGGGGATAAAGATATACCATTAAGATAAAACATGCATTTGAGTGGCCAATACAATTCACCTTTTAATTTTACCTTAACATTTTTAAATTAAAATTAAAAATTCTACAACACAAGGACAAAACTGATGCAGAAAAAGGAGAAGTCCCAAGACTGGAAAAACTTCCTTATTAGCCTCAACAAAAAGTTGAGATCCCTCATCAAAACCTCTAAAGCCACCTATGAAGGCAGAATTGTAGCAGACATTAAAAACAACTACAAAGCCTTCTATAGTTATATCAAGAATCACCATGGCAATACCCAGGTCTGCTCTGAGTTACTGCACAATGGTACCTCCTATACTGAGCCAACAGATATTGTAAACATATTGATTGACAAATTCAGTGCCAACGTTACACCCCCCAAAGGACCAATAACAATACTGGGAATGCCAGGCACCCAGCATTATTGCAGCACAGGTTAAAGCTGCATTGTTCAAGGCCAAGAATACAGCTGTCATGGGACTCGGCAATATCCCTGGATGTTTTCTACATGAACTGTAAAGTGATCTGGCACCACATTTGTGTGTTCTGTTCAATCACAGCCTCACCTCAGGCTTTGTCCCTACTGAATGGCACACTGCTACAGTCATCTCTCTCCATAAAAGGGGAGTGACTACAGACCCTGGGAATTATTGCCCCATTAGCCTGACGAGCCTGATATGTAAGGCTATGGAGCGCATCATCTTGGACCTAATTAACAAGTATGTAGGGAATCTCCAAACTCTAGATCCCATGCAATTTGGTTTTGTGAAAGGCAGATCATGCCTGCTCAACCTGGTTGACTTCTTTCAGTTAGTCACCAATGGTGTGGATGAGGGCAAGGTAGTTCATACAGCCTACCTCGATCTGGCCAAGGTCTTTGATACCATTCCCCACTCAGGAATTATTGATAAACTCACCAAACTAGGCATCAACCCCTATATCACTAGGTGGTTTGCAAACTGGCTCAGAGATAGAACCCACAGTGTGAAAGTAGTGGACTCCAAGTCAGACTGCCAACCAGTCACGAGTGGAGTCCCACAGGGATTGGTCCTGGATCCTCTGCTGTTTGGCATCTACTTCTCAGAAGTTCAGGCCAACATAGAGGGACTCTGGCTGACCAAGTTTGCAGATGACTGCAAGCTGGGAGCCATTATTAGCTCCCCAAGTGATGTAAACATCCTATAGAAAGGCCTCACTGAGACCAATGAATGGTGTCGAAATCATGGCCTCAAGCTTAATGCCAAAAAATGCATTGTCTTCCCCTTTGGGAAAAACTCAGTTCCCCCTAATTACCACATCAATGGGAGCCCACTGAACACTGAAGATGTTATAAGAGATCTTGGGACACAGGTTGACAGTAACCTTTCCTTCAACCACCACATTGCCACTGTGGTCAGAAGGTCCTTCCATGTGGCACATCTCATTACCAAGGGTTTTGCATCCAGTAGGAAAGAGGTCATCATCTATCTCTACTCTTCCCTCATTAGGCCTGTCATTGAATATAATGCCCCATTTGTCATGTAGCTCACTAGACACATGCAACAGCTGGAAAGGCCACAAAAGTACTTCACAAAGAGGATCCTAGGCCTTAAATACATGTCCTACATGGACCGACTCAAAAATCTCCAGGTATTCTCTGTCTCATACCATCTACTAAGAGGCGATATCTGCATGATGTACAAAGCCATGTCTGACCCAGCTCTATTAGAAATGCTACATCTAAAGAAATCCCAATCCATCTGCGCCACATGCTCCGGAGACCACAACCTCATTACTACATTCAGCAGAACATGCTGGAGGGACAGGTTCATAGCCCAGAGACTGCCCATGCTCTGAAATAGACTTCTCATACATGTCAAGAAGAGCACCTCACTAGCCCTCTTCAAGGGAAATCTTGATGAGTGGATGGGAAATAGAAAGTTCACCCCGAGGATCACTCCAGTGGCTTTGGGAACTAACGTTGGGTGGCACAATGCCAGGGCACTTCTATGGGCTAGGCTTGTAAAGGCTCCAGGGTCATTAGCCTAGTACACACCTATGAACCTATGAACCTATGTAAGAATAGCAATCTACCTGGACAATACCTCAATGTAGAAAGGAGATAATTCTCTGCAAGTTGTGCTTATTTAGCAGTACCAAGCACTGTATCAAAACAGTTTTTCCACCATGATACAAGAGCATTAGCTATAAGATTATATTTATAAAGTGCGGATTCAGTTCTATGAGCACTGTGAATATGCAAATGAGATGTGAATCATTACCGTTCCTGAATACCACAAACTGTGCTACGTATAGGGAATGTAAATATGGGTAAGAAGCTACCCTATTATATAAATATGCTCTAGCACTGCAAGGATAAATATTGAGAAGTGTTGCCTGCTGATGGCTTGCAGGTGTCTAGGATTACTCTGAATGCAGGAACAATCAGGGTGTAACAGTCTCCCTTCCATGATGTGCACCTACTGATGGTATGTCAGGGAGAAGACATTCACCAAAAAGTCCAAAACTATACTGACTAAGGAAAGCGACATTCCTAGCATTGAAATGCTGGCTTTAATGTCCACAGTTACTGTGCATTATAAAGAAATGCTGCTCATATTCAAGGGAGTACTTTCAACATTGATACAGATGACATATGCAGTAAAACCAGAGATAAAATTACTATGAAGAAATCATATATTAGGGAAATAGTCACCATAAAGAAAAAGAGGAACAAACTTGCAGTGTTTTTAATCTTTGTTTAATATTGTATTGGTACACTGGTATCCTAACTGTTGGCAGTACTACAATCATCTAGACATTTACTGTCAAATGGGAAAAGACACTTTTCATAACTTGTTTCTGTTGCACTTTCAATGTAACATGATGCAAGGTCACATTATTAGTGCATCAGTACACTTTTTCTCCTTGCAAATTATGTATTTGTCGTGACATAAGTGGGAAAATCATCTAAAATGATTGTTCTTACTACCCTTGTTTGAAGAATCAAATCCATTCAGAGGATACCACTGCACCAGGAAGATAACAAGGCTGATTAAACATGTAAAATGTACATTTAAAGTACCGGATTCCAAAATGTGTTTCTGTTTCTTCTTTTATCATTTGCACGCCATTTAACATTGCTCTTCATTGACTGGCAGCTGCCTGTAGCAATGAATGACATTTCACTGCTGAAGGTAAAACCTGATAAACTTTCTTTACACTGCCATTAATAGTGCAATGAATACTGATGTTCTTGTGCTCTCCTCAGCAGTGTGGATGAAGAAATTCAAACTGTGACATAATATATAAATATATTGAGCTTAGAGAAACAGTATGGGCGATGGAGGGTGTGAAACCTGATCACAGATCATTTTACTGAGGAACGTCATACTTAAATCTTGACACTCATTTTGGTGTATGAATGGTTTGATGAGGGGAACTGAAGTAAAGTCTGTATTGACTACAACGGACAGACAGATAAGTCATCTGAAAAGATGTAAAATTTTAATTCTTTTTGCTGGGTGAACAATGAAAACATTGCTTTGTTTCCCTGTTCCCTTTTCAATTCTATGGTATTAGCTAAAGTCCTGATATTGTGAGACATACGTGATAGTACTGATTTGTTGATAATGTACTGTTTTATAAATGCCACATTGATGATTTGTATTTTTGTACAGGGTACTCAGGAACAGTGTGTTGGTTTTATGCAGACTATACAGAAGAATTATTTTGGTTTATCTTTTATTTATAATATATGTGATAGCACTATTCATTATTTAGATGTGAAATTGTATATTGTTAATGATTTAATACATTCTACTTTAGATAGAAAAGAAACGTCTGTAAATTCTTTTTTGCATGCATCTGGTGCACACCATAGCCACTTGATGAGATTCTTACCCTATGGTGAATTTTATAGGGCTAGAACTTTATGTTGAGATGAGGCTGATTTTCTGATAGTGGCTATGGACATAGTTAACAGATTATTATCTAGAGGTTATAATTCTGATCTTCTTATCACTACATGCCAGAAAGTTGAGGATGGATGTAGCCAATTTATTTGGAAGAATAAACATGATAGAAAGATGAATAGGAATAAAAAGGGGGAACAAGAGGATATATAGTTAGTGACTCATTATGCGCCATTTGTTGAAGGTGTGTCATGTATTTTGAAGAAACATTGGCATATTATAACATCTGATGGTATATATAAAAGCATGAAAATGAATATTTCATATAGAACTTCACCTAGTATAGTAGTAAGTTGTACATGCAAGAATGGGCAGTGAGATCTTGGATTCTTGCAAGTATATGAGTCAGGAGGCCACTTATGTTAATAATGAGAGGTTGTTTGAAGTTCCAGGGATGTTTAATTGCTATCAGAAGATGGTGATATATGTACTGTTTTGCCCTGTAATAAATTTTATATTAGCAAAACTATACATCAGGTTCAGGTAAGAATATGTGAACATATTTGAGATCTTAAAAATAACTCCCTCACTAGTCCAATAGCATCACATTTCTCAGAATATCATAATAGTGATCCTGATTTATTAAAGTTTTTTTTATAATGCATGTGCTTAAATGTCTTGAGTTGTTAGATCCTTCTGATGTGTTATTATAGAAGGAAGCTTGGTTCATTTTTGTCTATGATACTTTGCAACCTAAGGGCCTTAATAATTAATTATTTATGAAATATTTAATTTAATTGTATTAATAATTATAGGGAAGATTCTAGGAAATTGAGTTGATTTTGTACATATGAAGTGGTTTATTTTTTTATTATTATTTATGGATTTATATACGGTTGCAAACATTATATGTCTTTTTGTAGATATATTTGTATTTGTATGTATTTATTGGTATGTTTCACTTAGTATTTAAAATACTTCAGGTATCTATAGTATTTAAAAATATTTATACATTTGAGATGTTTATTTATGTGGAAAACAGTGCTTGTATCTTTAAATGTATGAGTTCAGCATTTGGATAGACTAATTAATTGTTTGATTAAGGTAATAATAATGTAATTAGTGGATTACATTTATAGGTTTTGAAAGTTTTAAAGCTGTTTTTATGTGCCAAGTGGTGCTTTTCTTATCCAGAGTGTGGTTAAATTAGTATGTGGAACAAGTGATGAAAGTTATGTTTGAAAAGGAAATTTGAGAAGGTTGACTGTATCAGTGTAATGAGTAGTAGCTCTGGTCATTGATCTGGCTATATATATATATATATATATATATATATATATATATATATATATATATTGTGATTCATTTTATGTTTCTTCAAGTTGTCATTCCAAAAATGTTATGTGAAGACTTCAGATAATATTGTCTTCTGCATATGTGTGTCACTTGGCCACACAAAATAAACTTTCACCGTTTAAAGAAAAACTGAAAACTTTAGTTTAGGCTGCTTCATGTAGCACAAACCGGCCTAGTGGCATTTCATAGCCATGGTTTAATCCACATAAATGATAATTTTACAGAGGGCTGTCTGAATACATGTTTAATTACATTTTGTGAGCACATTGTTTTGTTTAAAAATCAAATATTGTCAGTATTCCTAACAACATGTGAGCTGTTGTATGTCCGCTTTCAAATTAACTACAAGTCCAATTCTGTATTCTACAAAGTGCATATCTGATGTTACAGTGAGGTGTGAGAAAGATGAATGCATTATTTGAATGTACTTCTTGTCACTGCTAAATATACTCTTGGAATGGATCTTGGACTGTTGAATGAAACTTCACCGAACACACTTTAGTGAAAGTGCTTTCACCGAAAAATCGCTTTCACTAAAGTGTGTTAAGAAAACAAAAAAAACATGAAATCTACTTTTACGCAGGGGGGCAAGCCCCCCTGCACCCCTCATGCTCCCCACCACTCCTACTTTAATATTCTCACTCTGAGATCGCACTACAGTAGGGAAAAGGGAATGTTCCCTTATCCACACTGTAGTACGACTGGCACAACAGGCATACTTACACGAAAATGCTGCTTCGGTGAAAAGCATTTTCGTGTAAGTATGCCCTCCCATTAGTGATTCGGTGAAAAGTGAGTTTATGCAAGAGTCCTAGACCCATATATATATATATATATATATATATATATATATATATATATATATATATATATATATAAAATATAATATATATCATACATGTTCCTAATGCTCTTTCCACTTGATCTCTGCTGAGCAACAGGTAAAAATGGTTCACTTCCTTAGTACAAAATGGAAAACGTTGTTTTGGCTGCCTTATGTAGAGCAAATGTGTCTGGGATCAGTGCACAGTTCTCCACAATGTAGACAGTACTTATAACAGGGAATTCACCTGGCAGACATCCACTTCTGTGGCACATGGTATAAATGAAGGGAATTTATACGAGACATTGTCTGAATCCTATGCTGAGATCATAATGCAATTATTCTCTGTATTTGTCATTTTTTTTAATTTATTTTTCATCCCATTCTCCTCCTGCTTGACAGCACACAAACCTGGTTACTACCTAAGTTTAGTTTAGGTTGTCTTATGTAGCTCAAACACGCCTGGAAGCATTTTGCAGATGGAGGTACTCTAGATAGTAGTCAGCGAAGAAAGTATACCATTCCAGTAACCTTCTCTCTGTGGCACAAGGTGTAAATGAAGTGAATTAAGAGAAGTAAGGCATAGGATGCATTGTTTGAATCCTTTTTAGACATCACAATATGTATTTTTTAACTTAATTTGTATTTGTTCTATGCTTAGCAGTGTACAAACACAATTCCCTACCCAAGAAAACAAATGAAAAATGCTGTTCAGGCTGTCTTATGTACAGCAACACACTTGCCAAGTGTGTACTTTCCTCAGCACTCTGGATGCTACTGAGTGGAGAAATTCCACCTGTCACATGCCTGTCTATGTGGCACAGGGTGTAAGTTCCATAAGTTTAGATAAAAAAGACAGCTGATTAAGGGTATGAATCCAGCTTCAAAATACCCTAACAAAGGGTGTAATAAGCCTGTTTCTAACAGCATTTTGATTAAGAGTGTAGAACTAAAGAAAAAGTATAGTGTTTAACCTATATCATGCAAGCAATTTATCAGAAAACCTTAAATAAGTAAACTTTTCTATTTAGCATATGTCATTTATGTTTTGCATATAACCTCAAGCCAATGTATATCAAATTTCTTAAACATGACAATGATAATAATTAATATAAAATTCACTTGTATATGTATGACGGGCACAATATTTTTGTTATAATCACCATTGCTCATTGCACAACCCTAAATATGTGTTTAGGAGAGTTATGTCTAGGGTAGTGTGTATGTAACATACCTCAACCTGTGTTACTCACTTCATCCAACTGCATCTGAAATACATTCAAAAAGGGAATTTTACTTAGGAATGTATTCTCATAACTAATTAAAATCGCACACATACAGGCCTCTCTGGAATGTATCTCCATTCATTCTGAAATTAGTACATGTTTGATTTCCATGCATGAAAAACAGTTCTCCTCTGTCAATTTCAATTAATAAGCTAAGTTTTAATTTTTGCATGCTTTATCCCATGGGTTTGATTTCTGTCGGTTACAATAATATTTTAACATTGAGTTAGTCCAAACATCCCAATATGTCATAGCTCATCCTCTTTCTCTTTCAAAACTGCAACAATTAAAACCCATGCCATTAAGCATTCCATTGTTGAACATTGTAACCTGTGTCAATAGGTTGAGCATCATACATGTCAAAGCTCAATGCCATATTTCACACCTTAAATGCTATGTGATGTATATATTGCCAGTGTATCTACTAAGGAATTCATCTGTTTTAATTCCTCAAATGCAATCGGCAAGGCTCTGCATCTTTACATCTGGAGGCTTTTACAGCTGGACTGTGCTCAGTAGAATCTTGGGTGTCCGGTGATTGTCCCGCAGGCTTTCAGAGTATAATGCCTCAGTGAGCAAGCCTGTTGCTGCTTAACCATTATGAGGGGAGGGCAGGTTTGGAGGAACATAAAGTGATTTTTCAGTTGGCTGGCAGAGGGGGACCGGGACAAATAGGGGGATGTGCTGTTCTCTGTTATCAAATTCTGCATGATCAGTAGTAGTAGCATAGGGTGACATACAGGAGTGGAGGAAGATGCGCACACGTGGATTATATCTTATGTAGAAGGGCCAGTCTGAAGGAGACTGGAGACTGCAAAGTGGTGGCAGGGGAAAGTGTAGTTAGGCAGTATAGGATGGTGGTTTGTAGGATAAAATTGGTGATCAAGAAGAGGAGGATGAGTGTGAGGGCAGCACCAAGGCTCAAATTGTGGAAATTGAAAAAGGGTAATTGTGAGGTCGAGTTCAGGGAAGAGTTAAGACAGGCACTGGGTGGCAGTGAAGAGTTAACAAATAGCTGGGTAACTACAGCAGAGCTAGTAAGAGAGATGGCTAGAAAGGTGCTTGGTGTGACATCTGGAAAGAGGAAGGAGGACAAGGAGACCTGGTGGTGGAATGAAGAAGTACAGGAGAGTATACAGAGAAAGAGGTTGGTGAAGAAGAAGTGGGATTGTCAGAGATATGAAGAAAGTAGACAAGAGTATAAGGAGATGAGGTGCATGGCAAAGAGAGAGGTGGCAAAGGCTAGAGATATGGCATATGAAGAGTTGTATGAAAGGTTGAACACTAAGGAGGGAGAAAAGGACCTGTACCGATTGGCTAGACAAAGGGACTGAGCTAGGAAAGATGGGCAGCAGGTAAGGGTGATAAAGGATAATGAGGGAAACATACTCACACATGAGGAGAGTGTGTTGAGCAGATGGAAAGAGTACTTTGAGGGGCTGATGAATGAAGAGAATGAGAGGGAGAGAAGGCTGGATGATGTGTAAATAGTGACTCATGAAGTGCAGTGGATTAGCAAGGAGGAAGTAAGGATAGCTATGAAGAGGATGAAGAATGGAAAGGCTGTTGGTCCAGATGACATACCTGTGAAAGCATGGAGGTGTTTAGGTGAAATGGCAGTGGAGTTTTTAACTAGATTGTTTACTGAAACCAGTGAGAGGATGCCTGAGGAATGAAGAAAAAGTGTTTTGGTACCGATTTTTAAGAATAAGGGTGATGTGCAGAGCTGTAGTAACTACAGAGGGATTAAATTGATCAGTACCAGCATGAAGTTATGGGAAAGAGTAGTGGAAGCTAGGTTAAGAAAGGTGGTGATGATTAGTGATCAGCAGTATGGTTTCCTGCCAGGAAAGAGCACTACAGATGCAATGTTTGCTCTGAGAGTGTTGATGGAGAAGTACAGAGAAGGTCAGAAGGAGTTGCATTGTGTCTTTGTGGACTTAGAGAAAGCATATGACAGGGTGCCTAGAGTGGAGTTGTGGTATTGTATGAAGAAGTCGGGAGTGTCAGGGAAGTATGTAAGAGTGGTAGAGGATATGTACGAGGGTAGTGTGACAGCAGTGAGGTCTGCGGTGGGAGTGACAGATGTGTTTAAGGTGGAGATGGGATTACATCGAGGATCAGCCCTGAGCCCTTTCTTATTTGCAATGGTGATGGACAGGTTGACAGACAAGATCAGACAGGAGTCCCCGTGGACTATGATGTTTGCATTTGACATTGTGATCTGTAGTGACAGTAGGGAACAGGTGGAGGACACCCTGGAGAGGTGGAGATATGCTCTAGAGAGAAGAGAAATGAAGGTCAACAGGACTAAGACAGAATATATGTGTGTGAATGAGATGGAGGATAGAAGAATGGTGAAGATGCAGGAAGTAGAGGTGACGAAGGTGGATGAGTTTAAATACTTGGGATCAGCAGTTCAGAGTAATGGTGAGTGTGGAAGAGAGGTGAAGAAGAGAGTACAGGCAGGATGGAGTGGGTGGAGAAGAGAGTCAGGAGTGATTTGTGACAGACGAGCACCAGTAAGAGTGAAAGGGAAGGTCTACAAGAGGGTAGTGAGACCAGCTATGTGATATGGGTTGGAGACAGTGGCATTGACAAAAAGGCAGGAGTCAGAGCTTGATGTGGCAGAGTTGAGGATGTAAGGATTAGGAATAAGTATATTAGAGGGTTAGCCCAGGTTGGAAGGAGTATATTGGGAAAAAGATGCTAAGGATGAAGCTGCCAGGTAACAGGAAAAGAGGATGGCCTAAGATAAGGTTTATGGATGTGGTGAGAGAGGACATGCAGATGGTTGGTGTGACAGAGCAAGATGCAGAGGACAAGAAGAAATGGAAACAGTTGGTCCGCTGTGACGACCCCTAATGGGAGCAGCCAAAAGAAGAAGAAGAAGTAGTGGATACTTAGGGCAGTGGGTTTGCCATCGGGATAGTGGCCTTGATCTTAGGATGTCTGGTTGCTGAGTTCATGGGACATGGTATGGGACATGGTATGAACAGATTTGATGGGGAGCTGCTTGATATGACAATGTCTGGGGTCTGCAGGATTGCTGGTCTTCAGGTGCATTAAATTTGTTTTCTATGGTCTTGAATCTATTTTCTTTAACAGAGCTGTAGGTGTTGTGCATGGGTTTGTGTGGGGGTGTGTGTGCACGCACACACCTTGCTTACGCAATGTAGCAATCTTGTGTTGCATTTGATTTCTCCTTACTTTACAGTGCTGTGATATAAAGGCTAGTGGTGTTTATGCTGGAATGTCTTAGAATTTATTCTACTGCTTGCCAGTGTATTTGATTCACACTGCTGTAATTAGGCAGCAGAGAATTGGTTGTTGGGGGGATGGGCATTAGGTTTTTGTGTGTGGCATTCTTCTGAGGATGCTTGTGGGCATTCTTGAATGTTTTTTTTTCCCACCTTGTCTGTCCCAACCAGCTTCCAAGCTCATATTTTCAAAGAAAATCACAACCGAGTTAGGATGTCTGTGTTTGGAGAAAGGAAACGACATGCAAAAATTGATGGGCGGGGATGTTCTGTAAATAGTCTCTGTACAGTCCACTTATATTGTGGTTAAGTTGTTGAGAACATGTGTGTGTGTGTGTGTGTGTGTGTGTGTGTGTGTGTGTGTGTGTGTGTGTGTGTGTGCTTATAAATTTATAATTTTACTTGGTAGCAGTTATTTTATTTTTTCTTCAATACCGCCTATGGGCACATGGCTTAAACAACCTCGCTCACAGGTTTTGCATTCTCACAAATGCTGTCATAGCTTGCTTTGCCGATCCTTAGGTGAGCCTTTGTAGCATTCGTAGCATGGTCTCCTTTTTCCCATTACCATTCACCAAGTTACCATTGGTCCCTAGTAGGGGAACAAAAATACCTTCTTCTCTTTTCCTAATGACCTCACTGAAAATTCTTTCTAAAAAGGTACTAGGATACCCTCTGTTAGTAAGCATGTCCTTCAAGTACAAACTTTGCTCAAGGAAAGGTGTTGTCATTACTAACCATACGGGCTAGTCTCACCATCTGACCTTTAACCAGGGATTTATTTTGATGTATAGGATGATGACTGTCGAAATGAAGTAGTGAATTAGAATAGGTAGGTTTTCTGTATAAGTTATATTCAAACCTCTTTTTACTCTTTTTTTTAAATAGTGATATCTAAATAGTGTAAATGGTCTTCCCCTACTTCCATATTAAATTTAAGAAAAGATGTGCTGGCTTTAAAAATTCAAAAAATTAATTCAATCTTTCCCTGCCACCAGTTCAAAAGATGACTATGTCATCCAAAAATCATCTGTATAGTATCCAACAGCTGTTAAACTCAGAGATAAAGACATACTGACTTTCCCAGTGAGCTAAAACAATGTTAGCAAAGGTTGGTGGACACATTGCAACCAATGCCACTCCTTTCAGCTGCCGAAACAATTGGTTTTCAAATGCAATGAAATTATTGCTCAAAACAAATTCCATTAATGTCATAACTGTCATTGCCTTATCATGATCTGCACTTGAATGGTTACACAGACCATTGCCTTTAGTCCACTAAGAGAGCTGATGGCAAAATTATGCTCTTATGCAGACCCTTGCAATTTCCTTTTATTTTCCTAATAACCTTTCTAATTTCTGTCATATTCCTGCTGTAGTATTACTTGCTTTACTCATTTCTCCCTCTATCTCTCTCTCTGTTTCCTTTTAGTATTATTTGTATGCTTTCCTACATCTTCCTTCCAAACAGCATTCTCCTTTTAGTTTTCTCATGTTTCTTTCTGAGCAATTACTCGAATCACTGCCAATACATCCCATCACTTTATCCCACCACATTAACACCTTTTGTTAACCCACTGCTTCTCCTTTACTCCTGTTATAGAAGGACCCATTTTTCTAGTTCTGAATACGATGGCAAAAGCTGACTGAAGATCCAGTCTGCATATGCAGCCAAGGATCTCATTCTGACTGATTGTGTTTGGCATGTGATAGGAGGGAGACATTTGTTATAACCCCTGCCATGATTTTTGCTCGTTTCTAAGCTCTTTTGTTCATGTACTTTCTGGCTAATAGTGCACATCCAATTTCCACCTCTTAGCTTATCAACTACTCTGTTTACGTCAGTCCCTGTTCTACTTCTTCATTTCTCTTTTACTCTCATGTTTCTTCTTCCTCTCTCTGGATTTTCAATTGCACTGGGTAGGAGATCAATCAAAAATTATACATAGCTAAACAAACTCAATGCAGCTTAAAACTGAGTAAGTTTATATACTGAAATGTCTTAGCATTTTTACATGGTACTGCTGTTACTATTGAAGTATTGTTAGAAGTTACAATTGTGTAGATCACTGTTTTTGCTGAGGTTGACTATTACCTGTGCTCAAAGCTAATATCTTCCTGTTGCATGAAGTACAGTTGCTAAAGTATGCCTGTGCTAAATTTGACCATCAGTGTCATTATATTGTGCTTAGCTACAATGCAAAGTGCTATTGGTAATGCTTTAATGTAATTCTAAGTCATGTCATAATAATGGCTTAATGATATGTTCAGCACAATTCACAATATTACTGCAAAAACAAAGAGAGCACTTGCTTCTGAAACTCTTACACTACCTGTTGTGTTACCTAAGCTAATGGATAATTGATTTGGAGCTCTCCATACTCTTACTCTTTTATTTAATAAAATACAGTAGTCATTTAGTTTCCCTAGCATAGATTATCCCAACTGACTGCTTTTGGTGTGTGTTCAGTGAAGCCTCACTCTGCTCTGCCACAATGTGCAAAGATTAATTTCATGCTCCACCCTACCCCTATTACCTCCCTCCTCATATCATCAGATTTATATTTACATAAACACATCCATAATCTCCTGTTCTTCTCCTCCCATATCAACAACTATCCACAATTACTTAGCTCTATCCACTCAGAGCAGCTTGTCTTTTTTCTGTTAATACTCTTCAAATAATTTGATGAATATTTTACCTAGCACATACTGAACGTATTCCTAATCAATCCTATATATTTTAAAAAGTTTGCACACCTTCAGGTACTTCCTCTACATTATAAAATGCACATCTCTGTATATTACTCAACCATACATTTCAATTCGTCTCTGTACCTGGCTTAACTAGTTCTTAATTTTCCAACTACCATAATTGTTTATATCTTTTGCTATACTATTTCTTATTCCTGTACTACTCTTATGGCACTTATCTCCCCCCCACACTTTGTCTATGTGAATGACATTATTTCTTTATTCTAAATCAGTCCCCCTCTTACCAAAAATGCCAATCTACCATTTCATACATAACCACACTCTTACTTCTAGCTATTTTTTATCTTAAAATATCCTATCATACTTCTGTTCAACCCATCTATATCTCAGACATCAACCTCATTTGCACCAAAGAATCTCATTTTATCCCTATGATATACCATCTATGTTATACACTAGCACATTCACTGACATTTTCATCTTCATTTGTCTAGCAACTAGCTTCGTGTTCAAACAGAAATTTCGCCGGTCTTACTTCTACAAAAATATATCATAAATATACTCTTCCAAAGTGGACATACCTATCCTAACCCTTGTCCCACATAATCAACCAACTAATACATCCTCAACCCTAAACCAGAATATTGTTTTTCTGCCATCACTTTTGAAAATTGAAAGTACATATCACCTAGTTATAAAGCTAGTGATAGCAGCACACGCCTCCTCCTTATTTTTAGACTTGTCTAAAGCCTCTGACACAGTTTGTCACAGCAAACATCTACTTCAAATGCCCTCATTAGGTCTCTGTCAGCCCACCCTTCTGTGGTTCAAAAGTTACCTATCTAATAGGTATCAGTCAGTAAAATGACACTCTAACCTCTCTCCATATCTCCGTCACCATTGGTGTAATACAAGGCTCTCTCCTTGGTCCCCCTCCTCTTTAACATTCTCAACACCACCCTCCACACACCCACACAACAGCCCTCTCTAATGCAGTACACAGATGACTCCACACTCATTTGTATATGACAGTGTGGCACACCTCCAAAAAATTACTCAGGAAGTGTTAACAGCAACTGAAACATGGCTTTGTAACTCACAACTCATGCTTATGCTTAAAAAAACAACTACTTTTCCCCCAAATCCCTCTCCCATGAAAAAAAACTAAATTTAAAGTCCTCAGTCTTGATAATACAACCATTGAAGTAACTTCTGATGGCAAATTATTAGGGATGATAGTGCATGAAAATCTTAAATTCGATCTGCATATACAAAATTGCATAAGCAAACTCATCAACAACTAGGGATGCTTTATAAAGTCATAAACTTTCTAATCAACAAAAACTAAAGCTGCAGTTGCCAAGATTTATCTCTTGGCCACACTTCTGTATGATGCCTCTATCCTTACTAACCTTTAGGCATTACAAAATCAAAACTTGAACAATGATATAAAAAAATCTGCTAAATTTGCAGCAAATACCCCTTTCAGAACTCACCACTGCATGGCATTAAAAAGCTTAAATTGGTTAAAACTACCTCATCACTTCTATAGGCATTACTGCCTATAAAATTATACAGAATCCATCTGCTTGTGCAGCACTAAATAATATTCTATTCAACCTTTTTCCTAGTTGGTCATTATGATCACATGACTTGTAGGGCACAGTGGTGCAGCAGTAGCGTTGTCACCCCACAGCAAGAGGGTCTCTGATTTGATTCTCGGCTGGGGTGCCTTCTGTGTGGAGTCTGCATGTCCTCCCTTCATTTGTGTGGGCTTCCTACCTGTGCTCCGGTTTCCTCCCACAATTCAAACACATGTGTCTGGAGCATTTCTCCCCAGGCATCCACTGAAAATTGGCTTTGTTCCAAGTTGGATCTTCCCGGTAAACAAATAATAAATAAATGACTAGAAACTCCTGTATGTCTACAAAGCTATCAAATATGCTAGATATTGTCTGTACTTCTACCGTTTTGTAAGACCTAGAACTCCTTATCTATATCTATGAGGTCAATAACCTCCTTCCCATACTTCAAAACCATTTTGAAATACTTCCTAGCCAAAAGCTAGCTCTATTCTTGCTCAACACCAGAATAACTCTATCTCTAAATGTGACCAAATACTTATTCATACCTTACATCTCGTTATTCTACTTACTTCACTCACTTTCTTACTTCTGGCAATTTCTGTCCCTTGGCCTTCTCCATAAATGTACCATAAGCCTGCTTTTCTCTCATTTTATATTACAATTCCTGTTTATATTATACTAATTTACCTTTAATTTCTCTAGAAACTGGCTAAAATTTCTCTAACTATTAAATCATTGTCATATAACTTATATCTATTCTCAACCAGTGTTTTCATATCATATCTAATTTGGTATAAATATTTAAACTGTATTTGTTTTTTGTATTATTTTTAAAGAGTATAAAATTATTATTATTAAAATGTGTAATCATTTGGAACTTTTCTCCCTGGGCATCCCTTGAAATTGGGCTCCTACCTAGTTGGACTTTTTTTGTAATTAAATGTCAATAAATAAATAATACATCCTCTACCCTAAACCAGAATACTGTTTGCCTACCACTATTATTGAATAGAGAAAATACCTTATTTTCACCCAATATGAATCTCAAAAGCATATGTAACAAAATACTTGGCATTCATGCATGTCCAGAGCTTTACTCCCCAGGCATACTTATGACCTCTGAAACATAGTTGAAACTTAATATTAAAGCTGAGGAAATTCTTCCCCCCAGGATATAATATCCTTAGAAAGGGCAGATACACACAAAGACAGTTAGTATTGCCATCTTCAAAAAATACATTGAAACTGACTTTATATCCCATCATCTTACTGACATTCAGTAGTGCAGAATTTATTATTCTGCATTACTGAAAGTGCAGAATTTATTATTTCATACATTAAAACAAATTCACACAGATCCATCTGAATTGCAGTTTTAAATGTACCACCAGGCAAAAGCATTACTGTAGCAGAGAATGTATTTTACTGGATAACCCATAATATTCCATTGTAAACATTGATATTGGGTGACCTGAACACTGACTGGCATCTATTAGGTTCATGATTAGTACTAGGCTAACTGCCCTTGTGGGCCATTTTAAGCCTAGCCAATTAACCCATGTGAGAATCAAACCCGGCACCTTCTGTCTGCAAGGTAAATACCTTAACCATTATGCCATCCTCCCACTCAAAAAAGTTGCTTCTACCCAGAGAGACTCACACATGCACACACACAGTTGGCAAGTGCAGGATTCGATCCCCGACCTAACTACATTATGATACTACAGCAGTACGCATTCTTCTATATCCTCTATCCCTGTAACTTATGTGGGTTTATTCAGCTCATCATCTCCCCACATGTATACACAAAAAGGTAAAAGGTAATCTACATTATACAGGATATTCGCTTATATGCCAAATAAAATACAGTAACTGGCTCTGGAGTCTTGGCAGACATAGTATGTGACCACATTTCATCCTATGCACTGAGACAAACTAGCTGTTGTAGTGAAAAGGTCATTTGCATCAGGTGCAAAATCTACCATCATTCACTAAGGAAGCTTTTATTAATAATCTCTAACAATGTAACTGGAAAAGACTCAAAGCTACCCCCTAGATGACGCTATATCTAAATTCAGTGCAATATTTTTCAGTATTCTGAATAAATTATCCTCAATAAGAGCAAAAATAATAAAAGTAAGCGTGGTGCCATTGTTTAATAATAAAACCAAGCAACTTAAGAGACAGAGAGAGAGAGAGAGAGAGAGAGAGAGAGTGACAGAACCTGGGAAACTCAATCCAAAAATAAAATACAATGCAACCTCTAGAATTTTAGACAACTAAGAAAAATCGCAAAACATCCGATTACAGCCAGTAACAAATGTATCACACCAGTCTCATAAACAAACATTAAAAAAAATCTGAATCTCTTTAAATAATCTCCTTCATTCTGTTCTTTCTACCACACCCTGTCATACAACAACTAATACTACAGATATTATAGCCTCATAATTTTATGCAGACAGGTCTTACCTTATTCAAGAGCAACTTACCACCACCATAAAACATCATTACAACTATACTATACCATTCCAACACCTTCACCTTTCACCCATTACCAGCCTCTATAATCAAGAAATATGTTCTCAAACTAAAGCCAACTACTTTATCCATAGACATTATACCGGCGTAATTTATTAAACTAGATCCTAATACACTAGTATACTCAGTATGCATCTTGATCATCTGCTATAGCAGAGAATATGATGTTTCCTGTCTCAGAAAAAAAAATTCATTATGCCTCTACTCAAAGGAGGAAACTGTACTAATTTCTGGTATCCCACCCACAACATCTACAGTTCTGGAAAAAGCATACACTCTCAGCTTCCTAAACCTCTGACTGATAACACTCTCCTTTCCAAAACTTAACATGTCTTTCACCCATACCACAATATAATGGTGCCACTTAACTTCATCAGCACAATTAACCTGCAGAGAAATGCAGGCAACTTGGTGTCATCCCTTCTCTTGACCTGTACAAAGCATTTGATACTGTCTGACATCAAAAATTGCAATCACAACTTTCTTCTTCTTTTAGCATCAACAACTTCTCTTTTTTCTGGTTTCAGAGGTACCTTTTGAATAGAGAACATTGGCTGTTAAATTGGAAGAAGAACTATTTCAATTCTGCCTGTATCATGTGGAGATCCTCAAAGTACTATTTCAGGCTCGCTTCTTTTTAACATCTTTATACACAATCTCTACCCAGAAACAAAACAGGAAAGTATAGTGTAGTATGCAGATGATTTTATTCTTATCTTCTTTGCCTCAACCTCCTCTGAGCTACAAAAACTAACATAAGACTCATTTGCATCTGTTGAATCATGGCTGCCTAATGCTAATTTGCTTCTAAACCCGAATAAAACAAAATTAATTCTCTTCTTACCTAAACAGCTCTTAGTACAAAACATATTCACATCTCCTCAGCTGATAACAAATCGTTTGAAACAGTACCACACACTAAATTACTTGGTGTTACTATAGATGAGAACCTTACCTTTGGCCAATCCTTCCTACAAGTTATAGAGAAAATCCATCATAAACATTGTACTCATTTTTAAACCAGACAATATATCTTACAGACATCGACAGAAGAAATATTACATCTTCTTAACCCCTCGCCAAACTCCTTTATGTACCCCCAAGTCTCATAACCCTACAACCACTTACAAGATGAAGACTGAGGCATGCTATAATAAAATAGCAAAAATCACACCATTTTATAACCCTTAAACATATAAAATGGACTAAATTATCACACCACTTAACCTACATAGAACTCCTCACAGCCCATAATCTCATCCACCAATATGAAAACTATGTCTTCTTAGACAAAAACTTACAGCACTAGAAACCAACCAGAGATCTGCATTCTAAAATGCAATCTGTTAAGATTGCTACCAAGCAATTGTGCAGGTGACTTTTTGAAATTTAATTGTTTATCAAAATTTTGAAATTCCCTGCCACTTCAGCTAAAACAAATAAAAATAATTTTAAACAGCGCCTAAGCAGCTCCTGGATTTGTTCTTGTTGTGTACCAGGCTAAGAATACATGAGATGATATAGTAGTGAAACCACAATGATCTGCTCCGCTAAGGATGTAAGTTATTTTTCTTACCCACAATGTTTTGCAGTTGAATGCAGATTATTGCCCAATAAGTACAAATTACATCATTTTGCAGGTGTGGTTATAGAGAAAAAATAAGTAAACTGAAACAAAAAAAAAATCAAACAGCACTAAAAATTGCAATTTTAACATGATTAGTATAACAGGAAATGAAATTAATTGCAAAATAAAAGTGCTTCTCAAAGTGCCAAGACACTTTAAGAAAAGCTCAGCTCAATGTGCTGGTGAAACTAACATTTTCTTGTTGGTCATACTAAAAAATATACCCTAGATCATTAAAACAAAGATATCTTTATTTTTCCTGAAGTTTGGCTTTAAGCTGTTTCCCAAATAAAAGTATTTTTTGTAGACTTGTTCTTATTGGGACATTTGTTTTGTAGAAAGCTTTTTCTCCTGTCGCTGTGGTATGTACTGGCCTATAAATATGAACTGAATGGAGATAAGTTGTATTTCTCATTTAAAGTTAATTTTTTTCTCAGTTTGAACATTCATTTTCTTTGAAAAGTTGAGCGATTAGAGAATTCAGCAGAAATGCTGCCCTGATAGTGACAGTCCATTTGGTTTATGTAAAGTAACACGGTTATGCTTCTTATTGTGTTTTAACTGAAATGCGCATTTTAAATTATCATAATTTGCTGCTTATCAGAACTGTGACACCCGAGTCTTGACACTTCATGAAATAAACATTGATTCAAACAGGTAACAATGAATGCTGACAGTCAATCATCTTAAGGCACCCCCAAAAGCCCTACAACTTATACACGCTAAGTTTAATATAGCTATATATTGGAGTTTGGGGGATACTCTGGTATCCTGCAACTTTGGATTTGCTGTATGTTCTTTGACATTTGCATGTGCTTTACTGAGAGAATCACAGCTTTGGTCCTTGCAACATTAGCAGACAATCAGCCAAAGTTATACATCTTAAAGTTCTACATCTAAAAGTTTTTGTAGTGTTTAAGGAAGCAATTAAGAGCTAGGGTAAATGGCCATGTAAGTCACTTGCAAAAATAATCTGTGCCTGGAACTCTATTTAGGAAAAAACACTACTAGTTGCTGATATAATGGAATACCCCAATGATTTTTTAAAACAAAGAGTGTTATTCATTGTCACAGTTTTGTACTTGCATAGCAGTTATTCATGAAGAGCACCACTACACCTATATGCAAATGCAGTAAGCACAAGTTGTTCACACTAAGGAAATGTAAAAGTATTATGATAAACATGCCTTCTTATAGCAAAAGCGTAAAATACCTGAGGATAAGCATTAAGTATATGTGAAGGACCAAATGAACGTTTTAGGCTTCTTAAGACTTTGTATATACTTAGATATTGCAGAAAAGAGTAGCTATGTTCACACACGTTTGAAAGACTTAGGGCAGCAGTAGGCTCTGTAACTTTTATTATTAATATTTAAAAAAAAATAAAGTTGTTTGATGTGTTTTATATATGGGAATCCTTATATGGACATGTTTTTGTTTGCTTTAAAGACTGGAAAAGGGGAGAGTGGAAAGACTGAAAAAAGGGAAGGCTTAATAAAGAGGTGAACACAGAAGGACCACATCAAGAGGGTTGTGCTGGTGGAGGTGGGGGAGGTATTATGTTTTAATCAGGGGATAGACTGCTATATTGTTCAATTTCTTATTTATATAAGAGATTAGTGTGGGTGGGAAGTAGGTAAGATTGTGTAGGAGGGAGGATAAGGGAAGGAAAGGGGTAAGAGGAGTGTAGCCCAATGAACATACCCAGTGCATGAGGCCTCAGCTATTTCCACTGGGAGATGGTGCTGTAGTGGGGGATCCTGATATTGAGAAAGCAGTGATCTGTAGTGGCACAGAGGTTGCTGCTGATTAGAGTAGTGAGTCTTCCACCCTCTGCAGCAAATCCTTGATTGGTTGAATATGTCAGTCTTTCACCTGCTCCAGCACATCCTCATCCAAGTCCTAAAGCCTCCCTGTTCTGTGAGGTTTGACAGGCGGCCATGTGCCAGGGTGCATACAGGACTGGTGCCAATGTCCCAATCCTGTGAGGATATCCCTGGATGAGAGGAGGGTTAACATTATCTAACCTGGAAGGAACATGGCTGGGGTGCTCCTGAGGTATATGAATCTGTAAAAACATTAACAGGAATTCAATAAATAAAATACATATGGACAAAGGAATGCATAATTGGAATAAGAAAAAGGGAGAAAGGGGAGAGACAAAAGAAATGCATACAATACATTCACACATAATGTTAGACATCATTCAATGTATTATTATCAATCATGTTTATTTTTATTTAATCCTTATTGAACTAGACCAGAATACATGGTGGGAAGGGACTATACATACATGGGAACAATGACATGAGGAGGGCTTATTCGCACATAAGAAGAATGACAAGTTTTGGTGGGGTTTACATTTGCAGTCTGGTGCTGCAATTACATATAGTAATGAAATCAGTTAAAGACAGAATACTGCATTTATTACTTGACATTTACTTCTGATTTGGTTGCAATGCTGTACTCAAAGCACTTCAGGCCTTCTATTACCATTCTTTGTAAATAATCTTGCAGTTATATACAGTAATGGAATCAGTTAAAGACAGAATACTGCATTTATTACTTGACATTTACTTCTGATTTGATTGCAATGCTGTACTCAAAGCACTTCAGGCCTTCTATTACCATTCTTTGTAAATAATCTTGCAGTTATATACAGTAATGGAATCAGTTAAAGAATACTGCATTTATTACTTGGCATTTCTTTTTGATTTGGTACAAAATAAACTGGCACCTCACCTAAGTGTCATGTTTAATCATATCCTCACCTCACACCTTAAGACCAGGGTATGTTGTGGCAGGGGTATGAACTATAAAAAAGTATTGAATTATTGGGAGGCATGGTGGCAGTTGTATACAGATGCCACAACATACCCTGGTCTTAATGATAGTATTTCCATGAAGGCTATTCTTGAAATAAATTCTTGAAATACTACCATGATGTAATTTTTATAAGTGATATTACACATACTACACACTTAACATTTTATAATTGTTTAAGCAATGGAGAATTTTATTTAATTTTATTTCATTTTATTTTATGATTTTGAGTAGACACTGAAATGGCTTTCATTTGTATAGTGCGTACTCTGGGCCGGATTCACGAAGGCTTACACGGAGTTTAAGAGTAGTGTAAGCCTCCATGTAAGCCTCCTGATCCAGGAACAGCCCAAACCTCCGTGTAAGAGACAGCTAAAATGTCTCTTACACGGACTGGGTGAGGAAATGCTCAATACCTCATTTGCAGCTCAAAGATATGCAAATTAGGTATTTGAGCGATCCAGGAAGCCCAAACCAGTCCGTGTAACGGACGTTTTAGCTGCAGAAATGTACTCAGCTGACAACTGAGTACATTTCTGCAAAATTGACAACGGAGCTATGTCAGCTCCAAATAAAGGGTGCATATGTGTCATCTAGCATGCCAATGGCCAAATATGTGGCCATTGGTATTAAAAACTGATGCAAAATTATTTAAAATAACTTTTTTTTTCCGGGGGATTTTTATGTTTAACTGCAGCACACACCCGCGCAAACGGGGTGCGCTGCTCAAAAGTTAAAACTGAAGCTTATAAGCTCACAATTGTGGGTTTTATGTATTACATGGAATGACAATGCATGGACTAGCAGACCAAAAACAATATGGCCACCGTGTTGTGGTTGCCAAGGGGGGGAAGCTCAGTGTAAGAGATGTAACTAAACATTACTAGGCAATCCTATGTAAATGAGGGTTTCAATACTGAATCACACTGCCACATAGGTAATGAGCACTTTCCGAGTAGTGTAAGAGTTACAGAAGGGGGAGGAATAGAGTAAGAGGTAGGTGACATCACGGGGGGGAATGATAGAAATAAATGTATCACATTGGAGGGCAGTGTAATGTGACAGATGACAGACAGACATCAGGGAGAGAGGTGTGTCCCAACAGAGCACTAGGAAAGTCAAGAAATAGAGGGTGCACACTATCCCTACACTCAAACTTTCTTGATATACATGCATGCGCGTGTGTGCGCGTGTGTAAGGCAGGTTCAACATGTGGGAGCGTGTTGCAAACCGTTTACAATGGTTTGCGCGGGCGTGCACGTGTGTAAGGCAATGTGCGCGCGTTTTACCATGAATCAGCCCAGTTCAAACTGTGTAAGGATGTTTGCGTGCGTTTAAGTCACTGTGAGCGTGCTTATGGTGGTGTGCACATTGCTCCCCTTGAGGAAACAGAGAGGAAAAAGGAAACAACCAGATTACAAGGAAGCTGCCAGAGGATACTGCTGGAGTTAATTGGTGATAACAATTAGAAGCAGGCAATTACACAGGCAGACTAGAAGCCCAACCCATCACTTAAAACACTGCAAACAGCAGTGCAGGGTGTGTCTCTCAAGAGATACTGCAAGAAAGGAGTAAGCTATCAGAATTGAAAACTGAAAAAGCTGTACTCAGAGCAGAAATGCTAGGGGCTGCCATAGCTGTTATAATCAGGCATAGGCGAAATGCTGAGGGTGGTGACAATGCAGATGCTGACAGACAACCCAGAGTGAGGAGAAGGAGAAGAGTATACAGGCCCAGGGTCACCTACCATGGGTTACATGAGCTGGAGATAGTAGAGCGCTACAGAGTGGACAGAGACCTTCTGCAGCAAATTGTTGAGCTGTGCTTGGCTGTAGACACCACAGCTGAATGCAGTCACATACTGCCTACACAGAGGCATTGTATGTCTGTTGTACAAGTCCATGTCCAACACAGAAGTAATGGACATGTTCCACCCCAGTCCCATGCTGCAGCCATGTCAGACTACAAACCACATATAACAGGTATCCCACAAAGCTTGGTCCTGGGACCTTCCCCGTCTGGTATATATGCCCCATAGGTACAGGCCAACATGTAAGGACTGTGCCTGAACATGTTTGCAGAGGACTACAAACTGCCCAACATATCTGACACTCCAGCTGACACAAGCATCCCACAAAAGGGCCACATAGAAACAGACAACTGGTGCCATAGCCATGTCAGCAAGTTAAATGGAGAAAACTGTATAGTCAACCTCTGTGGATATACAGTAAGTGACCACCAATTACCACATAGGTGTTAACCCATTACATACTTAACATGTAATGACAGACCTGGGTACACAAGGTGATAGATATCCTGCATTGGACAAACATGTGGCTGTAGTGTTAACAGAAACAATCCATATACCAACCTAATCATGAAGGTTATGACATCTAGATAAGGGAGGTCATTGTGGTTCTGCAGTTATCCTTCATCAGCGTTACAATTAACTACAACAGCCCCTGTGGTGTACCTCAGCAGACACCTCCATCAACTGTAAAGTCCACAACAGTACCCCACCAGGAGTATCACAGAGCTTGAACAGATGTAATGTGTTGCCTGATTAAACAAGAGTGCAACTCCACACACTGCCATGCTGGCCACCCAGGCGCAAGCTGTGCCTGATGTAGAAAGCCATGTCCAAGCTGGAATCAATGAACATGCTGCACCTTGTACAATCTGAATGGCAGTGAGCTATGCACATGAGGGACCTGAACCCCAGCACTGACATACATAGAACAAGCTGTACTGCATTATCCATAACACAGAAGCCACCCCCATGCATGAGTAAACTACCAGTACAGGTTATCCATAGAGTCACTCGTTGATTCTCCTCAACAGGAATCTTAATGAGTGGATGGGAGATGGTAGGTCTACCCTGGGTATCACTGTTATGTCATGGGTAGACAGAGGCACAGTATACTAAACATGGCATATGCCATGGCAAACTACACTTACAATGTGTTGAAGGACAAACACACTCTCTGACTAGCATTAGAAATGGCCTAGGGCACATCGGTAGTGTTTGCCAATGTACACCTATGTTGTGGAATACACTACTGATGTTGGATGAGGCTGTTGTAAGTAGTTAATATCTGAACATAATACAACATGGTCAGATGTGCACAACTGGACCCTAACCAGGCTGTTGTGCTCACTATGGAAATGTAAAGCAGTGATAGGACTAAAGCCCAGGATACTGTTCACCACAGTGAAAGTACTGAACCACTACACTATACAGTACTACCGTGTTAGGTCAGTATGAACGGATGTTGACAATTGTATGCAAAGTATCCCATGCAAACCCTGCAGGCACAGTATAATCCCTGTTGTGTTCACACAAAAAGCATTTGTACAGTAACTACACAACATGACACAGAACACACAACCATAAACAGGAGATATTTGTTGAAGTTCACACTCATCCACAAATGTGATGGGCTGCAGAGTTCAACATATGGAAAGCTCACACTGGGCATGCTCACACACTTTGATAAATGAGACATCTTTTACACAACATGCCATGGGAAGGCTGAACTGGGCATGCTCACACACTTAGTCCAAATATCAGTTTAGCATTTTGCCACATATATCTGGTATATGTACGTGTTATTCCAGTAACCAACAACATTATAGCAATCTGAACAGTGCTCACACTTAAATGACTACAGAGACATACATGATATAGTGGATTTCCCCCATATGCAAACATCTTCCACAGATACACAAGTTGTTCATACAAACAGGAAATGTTATGGCAATAAAGACCTGCAAACACTGCTATCAGCACCAAATAATGTGCATCTGACAGTTAAACATATGGGTGTAGAGGCCAACACTAGGCTGTTTGCCCTAGGGAATGACAGCTTATCCAGAGTGTGTGTGTGTGTGTGTGTGTGTGTGTGTGTGTGCGTGATTGTGGTTGGTCTGTGTGCAAGTCTGTGTGAGGGAAATGTTCCTTTTAGCAACTGGGAAAACACACCACAGGATGCTCATTCCCCTTTCTAAACACTGATGATGTGAGCACCCTATAAGTATATCAGGAGAAAAGAAATCTCTCAGTAATCCGAATAGCATGCTCCGCTAATGTGTCCGTCTCTAGTGTCATAACTTAGTTAGGTAGGAGTTTGAATCCGGCAAGTGTGTGTAAAGGGGGGTTAGTGTGTGTGTATGAAAGGAACATCCCTTTTGGCAACTGTGAAAACACACCACACGATGCCCATTCCCCTTTCTAAACACCGATGATGTCAGCACCCTATAAGTATATCAGGAGAAAAGCAATCTCCCAGTAATGTGAATAGCGCGCTCTGCTAATGCATCCGTCTCTAGTGTCATAACGTAGTTAGGTAGGGGTTTGAATCCAGCAAGTGTGTGTGAAGGGGGGTTAGTGTGTGTGTAAGTTTGTATGAAAGGATCATCCCTTTTGGCAACTGTGAAAACACATCACAGAATGCCCATTCCCCTTTCTAAATACCGATGATGTCAGCACCCTATAAGTATATCAGGAGAAAATGAAACCTCCCAGGAATGCGAATAGCGCGCTCCGCTAATGCGTCCATCTCTAGTGTCATAACATTTGAATCCAGCAAGTGGCAAGTGTGTGAGAAGGGGGGGTCTGTTGTGTGTGTAAGTTTGTATGAAAAGAACATCCCTTTTGGCAACTGTGAAAACACACCACAGGATGCTCATTCCCCTTTCTAAACACAGATGACGTCAGCACCCTATAAGTATATCAGGAGAAAAGAAATCGCCCAATAATGCGAATAGCTCGCTTTGCTAATGCTTCCATCTCTAGTGTCATAACATAGTTTGGTAGGGGTTTGAATCCAGCAAATGGCAAGTGTGTGTGAAGGGGGGTTAGTGTGTGTATAAGTTTGTATGAAAGGAACATCCCTTTTGGCAACTGTGAAAACACACCACAGGATGCCCATTCCCCTTTCTAAACACCGATGATGTCAGCACCCTATAAGTATATCAGGAGAAACGAAATCTCTTAGTAATGCGAATAGCACACTCCGCTAATGCGTCCATCTCTAGTGTCATAACATAGTTAAGTAGCGGTTTGAATCTGGCAAGTGTGTGTGAAGGGGGGTTAGTGTGTGTGTAAGTTTGCAAGAAAGGAACATCCCTTTTGGCAACTGTGAAAACACACCACAGGATGCCCATTCCCCTTTCTAAACACCGATGATGTCAGCACCCTATAAGTATATCAGGAGAAAAGAAATATCCTAATAATGCGAATAGCGCGCTCCGCTAATGCATCTGTCTGTAGTGTCATATCATAGTTAGATAGGGGTTTGAATCCAGCAAGTGTGTGTGAATGGGGGTTAGTGTATGTGTAAGCTTGTATGAAAAGAACATCCCTTTTGGCAACTGGGAAAACACACTACAGGATGCACATACCCCTTTCTAAAAAATAGCACAATTATATATGGCTTTTGATTCCAGACATGTCACGTGTGTTTTGCTCACACAGAATGCCCATGTGTGCGGTTTGTTTCTCACAATAATGCATGACATCGATTAAACCAGTAATGGCAATGCACACATGATATATGTGTGTGCCAAATACACAGATGTACCTGTGACCTTCAATAGTTACCATGTGTGATGCCTGCCACATGTGAATACATGGTATCTGCACTGGGTAACATTATGACTGTGGTCTTCTGTGCAGGTGCTGCATGTGGGATGTGTATATACAGTGTGAGATGTAGATGCTATCAACCTAGTAGTGAGGGATACACACCTGGTCTGGGGCATATAGTATACATGTTGTTGATGAACAGGTGCTGCATGTTTTCACCTGTTGTGGGAGTGGTAAGAAGTTGTTCCATAGCAATGCAGTGACTGCATGCTAAGAACCTTTCAGCTAGGGTGTTGTAGCTACAGTAATTCATTAGCATTCAGTAATATGTCAGCATTCCTGGTGAGGGTATGATGCCAACCAAGGTCAGGGTTCTACCAGCCTGTGCCACTTGCTCAGTGAGCCCTTCCATGTTCCCTATCATGTATTCCAGTGAGGGACATCACACATCAGCTGTAGTGGCATGGACAATGACTGAGTCATATGTGTCCATGCATCTGACTGACCTGTATGCTTGTGTTATGTGGTGGACCATAGTGCCCCATGAGCATATCACTGTGACCTTCACCTTATCCAGCCTGGTGAGCATGACCTCACTGTACCGGACAATAAAAGTACCTAACACAACTGCAGCAGGAGTGATGTATAGCTGTACAGATTGTGCTTGTTTGGCACACAGGATTTGTGTGCTATGTGTTATGCGTGCTGTGTTCAAGCCTAACGTATGCCTGTGTGCCAGCTGCAGAGGTATCTGCCACTCAGGCAGGATGCCATTCTTAGGCTCCACGTATGGCCCGGTGTGTTCCCGTGCTTGTATTGCTGTCAGTGTAGGTCTACATCAGACTGGTATTGCAGTCACTGTAGTATTTCATGCCACCTGACAGGTTATGCCAGTACTGGGTTCAGAGTGCTTAGTCCACAGTTTGGCTATGTGTTTCCATCTCATACATGTGTTGTACATCCATGGGTAGGGGATAGGGTTGACTGTGTACATGTGGCAGCTGTGACATTACTACATGAATCACATATTCCACAACTGTACCATAGAGGTGACTGACAACTGACCTTTGCACATGCTACCATAGTATTGAGATTGCATTGGTGATTAACAGCACGTAGGGCCAATGGTGAACAAGATACATAGGTTCATAGGTTCATACTAGGCTATCTGCCCTAGTGCATTTATAAACCTAGCCAGAATGTGTGTGGCTTTCACCATGCATTGTAAATCTATCTTGCTATGCCCTTTTCCAAGGTTAGTATACTGTGCCTCTGTCTAACAGTGACACATAAGTGATACCCAGGGCAAACCTACAATGTCCCATCCAGTCATTAATATTCCTCTTGAAGACAGTCACTGAGTGACTCTGTCTAACCTGTATTGGGATACTATTCCAGAGTGAAGGGAGCCTCTGAGTTATGAATGTGTCCCTCCAGCATGTCCTATGTATATCACTCCTGAGGTTCAAGTCTGTCCAGCGTGTAGCTTGATGGGATTTGGATATTCTGAGGTGCAGCATGACCATTACGTCAGGGTTTGACATGGCTTTATATGTCAGGCACAGATTGCCTATGAAGAGGCAGTATGCCACTGAGTAGAGCTGCTGTTTCTTTAACCAGTCAGTATGTGGCATATGTTTGAGCCCTTTGGTCCTCTTGTTGATGTACTTTTGTGGTCTTTCCAGTTACTGTAGGTGTCTGGTAAGGTGCATGCCGACAGGGGCATTGTGGTCAAACATGGGCATGATGAGGGATGAATAAAGAGGTACAATGTTCCCCCCTGATCTACATGTGAATCCCTCCATGATGAGGTGGCCTATATAAACTGTTTTACTAACCACTTTGGCCATGTGGTTGTCAAATGAGAGAATGGTATCAACTTGTGTGCCACAAGGTCCACAATTCCTTCTTTTGTACTTAATGGATTAACACATATGTGGTACTTTGTGGTCACTTTGTTTTTGCTAAAGGGGATGACTATACACTTTTTGGCATTCAGCTTGAGGCCATGGCTGTGACACAAGTCGTCTGTTTCTAAGAGGCCCTTTTGGAGGATGTGTGTGTTGGCTGGAGAGTTGATTATGGCATCCAGTTTGCAGTCATCTGCGACTTGCTCAGCCACAGTCCTTCCATGTTGGCCTGTACCTCTGATAAATATATACTGAACAAGACAGATCCTAGGGCTGAGCCTTGTGGGACACCACTTGTAACTGGTTTTGAGGCTGACATGGCTCCAGCAATTCTAACCCTGTGTGTTCTGCCCTTGAGCCACTGTGCCATATATGTAGTTGCATAGGGGTTAATATGTACACTGGTGAGCTTCCCTAGAATGCACAAGTGGGGTATTGTATCAAGGGCTTATGCTAGGTCCAGGTAGGCTGTGTAGACCACCTTCCCCTTGACAGTGGCCTTGGTGACTGTTTCAAAGAAATCAAACAGTTTGAGAGGCAGGATCTGCCATTGACAAAGCCAAACTGTGTATGATGCAGTGTCTGTAGGTCCCCAATATCTATATTTATGATGTTCATGATGATCCTTGCCATAGCTTTGCAGACCAAGCTATTCAGACTTATGGGGTGATAGTGTCCTGGATCTGTTAAGGCACCACCTAAATGTAGAGGGACCACTGTTGCTGTACGCCACTCTTTGGCCACATATCGTGTAGTAAGGCTGGGATTGAACAGTAGTGTTATGTCTGGGTGTAGCTCTTCTTGGAGTTCATGTAGGACGCAGCCTGGGACACTGTCTGGTCCCATTGATGCAGTGTTTATTGCTTTGGAGAGGGCATCTCTTACCTGAGCATCTGAGATGTCAGGAGGGGCAGCACTCTGCTGTGAGAAATATTTGCCCTTTTGGTGTGGAGGGGGGGGAAAGTTAGCAGTGAACCTGTCCACTCGGATGTTGGCAATGTCTGTGTGTTTGGTGTTTCTTTTGACATCTTGGACTACCTCTGAGCATATCTGGGAATTACCACCCAGGTTCCTAACATAACTAAAGAAAGCCTTGTGATTATCCTCAGTGTCTTGTGGAATCTTCTCTCAAAGATGGCCTTAGACAATCTTATGAGTGCCTGTAGTTTTCATCTAATACTCATCACTGAATCCTTCACATTTTGGGAGTTTGTTGTATCATTTAGTAGCTTCATCCTTCTATTGTATAGTTTGTTTATGGCTGGTGTCCACCACACAGGACGTCTGCCTTTGGAGGATTGGGTCTTGCTTTTATTTGGGATTGCATGATCCATGCATTCCTGAAGGTGTCCATAGAATGCCTTTATACAGGTATCTGCAGTCTGGTCCATATTTTCAACAGGCCTGGGGGCTTTGAAGGTTTCCACATCATTTATGAGGAGTGTGAACATGCTTTACATGAGTTGTTGACTGTATTCTTCTGTGCAGGGGGTGGCCTTGGGATGTGGATATCCAGTGAGATTAGTTTATGGTCTGATCTTACCAGTGAGGGATACACTTCTGGTCTGGAGCATAGAGTCCCCATGTTGGTGATGATCAGGTTCAGTATGTTTTCCCCTCTTGTGTGAATGGTAACAAGTTGTTCCATAGCATTTTGGTATATAAATTCCAGTAATCTTTGGGCTAGGGTGTTGGAGCTACAGTCATGCTCCCAGTCTATGTTTGGGTAGTTTAACTCACCCAATATAATGGTGTATGGACAGACCTACATATTTCCAACTGTTTTCAGGAAGGCCAAGTGGGGTTCTTGTGTTTGTGAGGGTGGTCTGTAGCAGGCTATAACCTGGAAGGCAGTTTTACCTATTGTTACTTGCATATGGATAGTCTCTGATGTTTGGTGCTTTGCCACTAACCTGGAGGTGTGGGTATCTTGGATGAATATCAATACACCCCCTCCTTTTGTGGTTTTCTGCAAGTTTTGGGCCTGAAAAGCATGGTATGAGGTATAACTTGGTAGTGCTGGGGTGCTGTTGGTAGCCCTGAATCCGGTATCTGTTACTGCACATATAGCGATGTTCTCCATGCTGAGGAATGTTTCAAGTGCGTGCATCATCAGGTTTAGAGTCCTGCAGTGGCATATATGACTGCTCACGTGGACAGATGCCAGGTAAGTCATATGCAAAGTGTCACAGGCAACATACATGTGCACAGGAGAAACAGTGACATTCTGTCAAGTGAGACATGAACATACATATAGTAAGCTATGCAGATGTCACTAGGAGTCCACAGAAGCTGTGTAACTCTGCATGGCAGGTCGGATCAGTATTCCATGGTAACTGCAAGGAAACATGCATGCAAACATAGCTACTGTAAGCAGGGCTGCATGTAGTCCATCGTACAACAAACAAGCTGTACCACTTTCAGTAGGTAACACTGCAAATGCTCACCAACTGACATATGAATACCTATGTCACCAAAGGTGATACTTACCAGACCACGGACAGAAATGACATGGCCAGACACGCTGCATCCCACATGAACACATATCTCAAGCAGCACAGACCTCACAAAGTCAGTGTCCTTAACAGGCACAGCCCATAAGGCCAAACACAATGTGTGACACACCTATAATAGGTGATGCCATAGTCAGACACACTGACGTCCCGCTCTCCAGATCTCCAGACTGAGCAAGGTGAGGGTCACATTTAGCTACCTGTCGGGTGATAGAATGTGCCACATAACACAAGCACTCAGGTCACTCCACAGCAAGTACAAGTATGAGGCAGTCATTGTCCATGCTGGTGTGAACAACCTGAGACGTACCTCCCTGGACCACATGGAAAGAGACACAGAGGAGCTCTTACATCACCCTCTCAAACTCAGGAATCCCAGACAGCCTGCATGACAACACAGGAGAGTATAGATTTCTCTGCAAACACCATCATACTGGGTGACTTCAACTACCCAAACATAGACTGTGAGCATTACTCAAGCCACAATACCCAAGCTCTAGGGTTCCCATAGTTCAGAAACTCTTTAGCTATGGAACAAGTAGTCAACATTCCCACAAGAGGGGAAAATATACTAGACCTGATCATCACAAACATGAGTACAAAATGCTCACCACTTGAAGTATATCCCTCATTGTTGCAATCGAACCATATACTAATCACACTGGAGTACTGGATCCCCCACATATGCAAACCTCAAACACATCTATGTGTGTGTGGGAAATGCCCCTATTAGCAACTGTGACAGTACACTACAGGATGCAGATTCCCCTTTTGAAACACTGATGATGTCAGCACTCTATAACTATATTACCTGAATTAAAGCTCCCCAGTAGTTCGTATAGCGCACTCTACTAATGCGTCTGTCTCTAGTATCATAACATAGTTAGATAGGGGTTTGAATTCTGCAAAGGGAATGTATGTGAGTTAGTGTGAGTGGGATTCGTGTGTGTGCATAATGCTGTGAAGGAAAAGTGCCTTTTGCCAACTGGGAGAACACACTACAGGGTGCACATCCCTCTTCCTAAACACAGATGATGTCAGCACCCTCTAAGTACAGCATTAGAAAGGATTTCTCCCAGTAATGCAAATAGCGCACTCTGCTAATGTGTCTGTCTTTAGTGTCATAGCACAGTTAGGTAGGGGTTTGAATCTTGCAAATGGAAAGTATGTGTTTTAGTGTGAGTGGGGTTAGTGTGTGTGCACAATGCTGGGGGTGGGATGTGGCTTTTGCCAAATAGGGCTACGCACTGCAGGGTGCACATTTCCCTTAACAAACAGTGATGTTGACAGCACCCTATACAAACAACATGACAACAGACAACTGCCAGTACTCAGTATAGTGCTATATGCTACTGTAACATGCACATGTACCAGAACATACCTAGATAGTGTTTTGAAACCTGAATGTGGCAAGTGTGTGGATGTGGGATGTTTCTGTGTGTGCATTTCCATATGGAAAACATGTTGCATGTGGCAATCAGGGAACCACAGTACCTGATGCACATTACACTTTTAAATTAATGAGGTTGCCTGCACCCTGTGAGTACTGGTAGAGAGGAGGAAATCGGTAGTAATCCAAATAGTGCACTTTTCAAATGTGTACCTGTCATGTCGACAGCTACTCATGTAGGGTAATAAATAATGGAAATGGCAGGTGAGCGTGTGCATGTGTGGGGGTAGCAGGGTGTGTGTAAATGCATGTGTGACAGAACAGATACATATAGCTGAATCTACAATACAGCACATGATGCACATTCCCATAGTCAATGGTAGCATGTGATGGTGTGCAGCTGGTACACTTTGGTAAGTAGTATGGGTGCAGATAACAATTCAGGACATTCATACAGTTACTGCAGCAGGAATGCTGGGATATACACACAATCATAGTGGAGCAGTGAACAGTTACCAACATGTTACTACTTATACACATCTCTGTAGTCACCCTGTGCATCAGCAACGTGTTGACCTTTTCCTGCACTGATGTTATAGTATGCAGGAGGTGGCACAGTGTCATCATATGCACAGGGTGTGGGTTAGGTATGCCCAAGCCAGCCACTGCTACCGCCAATTGACATGTGTGTGTATGTGTGTTTGTGAGGGGCAGCAGTACAGTGTGGACCAGTGTTGGTGCAGTGTGTGTGTGTATGTGTTTGCCCTAGGTGTTAAATTTCTGCATGTGTGTAAGCATGCACACAGTCCCACATAATGGCTGCCATGTACAGGGTTTTGTGGCCAGCCACAGACTGCACCTGTCAGGTCATCCAGATCAGTGTCTGTGAGCACGGACACGGTACCTGTGCCTGGCAGGGGTGCTATGGACCGTATCCAGTACTAACCCAGACTGGGTACTGTCATCGGAAGCGGGTGTGTGTTGACTGGACACAGTTCCCTGTTGGGACTGTCCAGAGCCACGTGCACGTGGTCTCCTGGGGCGTCCTGATGACAGCACTAACCCAGCATTGCTGGGGCTGCTGCTGGCACTTGAAGTGCATGAGTGGGCCTGTTGTCATCAGAGGCGACTGCCAGCTGGTGCTGTCCACGTCGACGCTGCAAACGCACACCATCGCCCTGGCCCATGGACATCTGGTTGTGGAGCAGCTGTTGTATGTCCCCTGGCGTCTGTCAACGACATCTGTGAAATTACGAATAGCATTCGCAATGTCACGCATGCCATCTGTCATGGCTGTGCAACATGCTGTCAGCTCCCTCAGACCCTGTCTGGTGTACCTTTCCATATGCACCTGTGCCTGCATAACAGTCCAAAACATAGTGGAGGTTAACATACCTCCTTGGGCACGTCGGCCAGAGGCAGTACAGCCACGGATGCCCCCACGAGAACCCATGGGCGACTGTCTGCGTAACCAGACACCTACAGCAACTGGAAAAACCCCAACAGTACCTCATCAAGAGGATCAAAGGGCTCAAACAGATGCCATATGCTGCCCGGTTAAAGAAAGTCCAGCTGGACTCAGTGGCATACTGCCTGTTCAGAGGCAATCTGTGCCTGACGTATACAGCCATGTCCAACCCAGAAGTAATGGACATGCTGCACCTCAGGAAATCAGAATCCCATACGGCCACATGCTCAAGAGACCTGAAACTTAGCACTGAAATAAATAGGACATGCTGGAGGGACAGATTCATAACCCAGAGGCTCCCTTCACTCTGTAATGAACTCACAGTACAGGTTAGGCAGAGTCCCTCATTGACTCTCTTCCATAGGAATCTGGATGAGTGGATGGGAGATCATAGTTGTACCCTGGGTATCACTTCTATGTCACTGTTAGACAGAGGCACAGTATAGTAACCTCGGAAAAGGGCATAGCAAAATAAATTTTAATTGGGTGGCAAAAGACAAACACATTCTGGCTAGGCTTATCAATGCCCTAGGGCAAATAGCCTAGTATGAACATATGAACCTATGTGTACTGCTATACTGCTTCTGCCATATGTTGCATGTGTGTGTGTTGTGGGGGATGTGCAGGTAATGGCCAGATATTTCTGCACAGGCAACACTTCTGGAACACTCTGGGTGTTCATCCCAACATACTGTATGTGTGTTGCCATCCAACACTGTGATGTGGACACACATTACTCAGCCTAGATATACATATCCCAACAACATCACAAACACAGCACACTACCTTGCTATGTATGTATGTAATTACACAGTTATTCACTAGTTAGGACTGTGATGCTATCCGTGCAGCCCACTGGGCCAGTGGAAGCCACAACACACACTGCTGGCCCCTTTGCAAAAGCTTACCACAGACATCCCACATAGTGCATGTAATGTGCACACACATATCTAACCCAGACTGTATACACACCACTTATTTATCCTGTCCAGTGGACTACATATACAGGCACATTGTATAACAATAGCAGGAGGCTACTGCAGCACAGAGCAAATTCACATGAAGGCAAGGCATCTGTGGTCAGCAGTGGTAAGATGCTTCACATTCACCAAATGCACAGATATTGGCAACATTGTTGCAGACAGTTTAGGTGCAGGTACCCCCCCCCCCATTCTCCTACACAAGTGGAATTAGTTATCACAGATGAATGTAACCTCCCTATCATCTCACATGTCCAGGTGAGGGCCACCCTCAACATTGCAGAACACACAGCATCACTGTTACAAAATGGTATCCCTGGATGTGTGATCGTTCACCCCTAGAGGACATAGCACCACATTACAGACTGATATTAAACCCTGGCCATACTACAGGATATGTACCTGAACAGTGCCATACATACACAGTGGTCCCACACCAATGAGGAGGAACCTCTACTGACCCTGGAAACTACTGCATCATATGCATAACTGGCCTTGTGCTCTAAGCTATGGAAGTTTTAAGTATGGAAGACATGTACAGCAATATTACATATGTATATATATCAGGACTATGTACACACAACCTATCTCATGGACATACCTATAGATAGTGAACTATGATACATTTGGAGGTTTCACAGTAAACACAGTATTAACCTGCTACTTTGCATTACCTGTGTTTGTGTCAGCTGTTGCTGTGTCACTGGTGCTAATTGCTGTTTGCTGCTGCTGGTTTTGTTGCTGTGATGATGCAGTTTTTTTTTTATCACTGCCTTTATTGCTTTATTTCTTTCTTTCTTTTTTTCTCTCTCTCTCTCTCTCTCTCTCTCCGCCAGTTTGGTGCAATGAATGTATTGCATGTGTGGAGTGTTAGTACTGGCTGCTTTTGTAGGTATCTGCATAGGTCCATGTGATGGCCTCTGCACCAATTGTAAGGCAGCATTTGCTAATTGCATGCAGCCAGTTGTGTACTGATTGCATGTCTCACTGTGATTTCAGGACAGTGCTATAAAAGGGTATGTGAGATAGGTGTTGCCCTTTCAGATTGTAAGGGCGTGGACCATGCTGGTATGCTGTCGACAGTGTTCTGTGAGTGTGAAGGTTAGTAAGTCTCTCATGATTCATGCTCTGTTGTAAATTCAGGTTGCTGCATTTCTCTCACCTGTTCCCTGTAGTGAGTGTGTATGCATACTGACACCTACAACTATATTTCCATATGTATTAATATATATATATATATATATATATATATATATATATATATATATATATATATATATATATATATATCTATGTGTGTGTGTGTGTGTGTGTGTGTACATATACATACTTTCATATATGTACATTAGCTTACATTATTAAGTACAAGCTAACAATTAGCAGGGCTGTTTCTGTTAACACTAAACTAGTATGGGAAACCAGTAATTAGGACAGTAGAAGTCTACCTGACATGCTTTGGATAGTACACATCCTATATTGCCTTTATCTTCATTCCTACTATTACATGTTATACTTATTTTAGCACTATATTCCTGTATGAGAGTCATGGCTTAGTGGTAGGTCATACAGACTAGTGTTACCAAGGTCCTGGGTTTGAGACTGACAGTGAGAATTTATTTTTCTTTTGAAATGAGTACAGGACCTGTCAATCAAAGTGCTGAAGGCACCTTTACGCTGTTAAAAGGGTTATTAAGTCTCACAGGAGTCAGGCTGTGTTGTAGATTCTGGTTGCTGCATTTATCTTCACTGTTTCCTGTAGTGAGTGTGCATGAATACTGACACCTACAACTATATTTCATATGTATTAATATATATATATATATATATATATATATATATATATATGTGTGTGTGTGTGTGTGTGTGTGTACATATAATACTTTCATATATGAACATTACCTTACATTATTATGTACAAGCTAACAATTAGCAGGGCTGTTTCTGTGAACACTAAATTAGTATGGGAATCTAGTAATTCGGGCATTAAAAATCTACCTGACATGCTTTGGGTAGTACACATCCTATATTGCCTTTATATTGATTCCTACTATTACATGTTATATTTATTTTAGCACTATGTTCTTGTATGAGAGTCATGGCTGGTTCGAGACTGGCAGTGGGAATTTATTTTTCTTTCGAAATGAGTACAGGACCTGTCAATCAAAAGTGCCAAAGGCACTTTTAAGCACTTAAAACCAGGTCACGCATGCGCACTAGCTGTGAGCTCCGCGCACACAAGCGCACACCCGCGCTATTTTCTTTGAAAGAAAAGAAAAAGGGGTGACAGGAAAGTGGTGAAAAAGGGGTCACAAAGAGGGTAAGACAGTAGGGAAACAAGCTTGGGATTTGCAGGAAGGATGTCGGTGAGGCCCATAGCTGCCCATGTCTTTCTCAGCAACAGCTGTGCATTTGTATGTAATTTGGTGTGACATTTGAAACCTTCCACCCCTGAGAGAGGTGTCAGGACAACATTAATACCTGTTGTACAGCCAATTGTAATTAACAGTTTCAATGTCCAGCAGACATGTGTGCAACATGGACAGCTACGTATGGGGCGTAATTTTTTTGTGGGTACAGAGTGCCCTTTTTTTTTTTTTTCCAGGTGAGAGTGGTATGTCAGGTGAAGGTAGTCGGTATAGCTGGGGAGGTAGGTTGGGTAGGTTAACAGACAAGACAGACAAGATGCATACAGGGGCGGTGTATGACACATGTGGGGGGGGTTACACAATTGACAGGGATGGAGGTTGGGACATCCAGGGCACATGAGCCCACAGATGGCAACAGTGGATCTGATATCCCCACCCATAGGCAGTTGCCATTGTTCCTTCACAGCCCAGGACAGGGCTGTGCTGGGGGCTGTGCAGGCAGGACAACGGGCATGCCCGTAAGCTGTGCCACCCGGGCCTCAAGCTGGCATAGGGGCCCAAGAACAGAGTCTTGGATCTCCCTTCGCACCACAGACCGGACACCTTGGAGGGTGAGTGGACGGGCTCCTCCGGCCACACTTGCAGAGGGGGGACAGGCCCCATCCCCTGCAGCGCTTCTACCCGAAGGTGGCACAGGGCCACCGGAGGAGGGTCCGGCCTGGGCACTAGTGCCAGGTGCAGTCACCAGATGAGGTGGGAGAGGTGAGTCCGCTGGGACCCACCTTCCCAAGCGTTCTAGGTTTGTGAATATGTTATGTTAGTTTGGGTTAGTAGCATATTATTCCATTCAAATTAGTTGTAACAGCATGCATTGGTATTCCCATTAAACAAACACCCAGATATTAACACCATTGAACAACAGGCATATCAATATCACATGCATTATTTGAACAGAAATACACAATCAAACAACATGCAGGGTTGATTAATAGCAACAGGCCATCAGGTTTGCAGGTATGAACAGGGCACATGCAACAACGGACATGCATATATTTTTGAAACGACAGGACAAATGTCCATGGCTAATGAAATGTTCACATACCAATATTTAGTGAGTTTTTTAATTTGCAATTATAGGGTGGGGTGGAGAAAGAAAATGATGACACATTCATAAATTATACATTAATATACATTTGTAATAGAAACACAATTAACTTATGGGTGATAGTTTCCAAATGATTTTTAATTGACTGTCATGCTAAACCTGTTACAGATACATCACTATCCTAGTTATTTTGAATTTGATCAGATACATCATCCTGCTACACTTTGATGACAGGGCAGGGGACAACTATGGATGTTTACTATGTCAGACAATCATTCATTCTATCTGAATATTGTTGACTGTCATCACCATATAGAGATTTTGGCTTAAACATTCAAGATTCAGACAAACTGAAATCAGTTTGGGATGTTAATTTTTAATTCCCACATGCATTTAGTTCTGTAGAACCACACTGAGGCTTATATATTCAGGAGTTATTACTACTTTATTTATTGATACATGACCCTTTCTGTCACTCTCACACATCCTGCCATTTCACAGTTCAGGCTGGTACTTCTAGGCTTTGTTCACATATTAGACCTGTGGTGATTCAAACACTTTCCAGCAGCCTCACTTCTGTCATGATTCAGCATTTCAACAGGGGATATATCTCACATGTGATTAACTCAGCTTCTGAAGCTGTACTCTTGAGACTACTGCAGGTTATACTACATTTAATTAATGGTGGGACATCTGTATTACAGAACTATTTATTTCTATCAATTATATTTCCAGTTTCACTTGCATACTGATGAACTTGTTGCAGCCATACCTGCAGACTTTCACTTGTTGCTTGCACATTCTATTACCTTTAATCAATCCACTGCAGTGTTCTGCTATGTGCTACACTATAATATTTATTTACAAGTACTAGGTGGGGTTACTAACCTGCATGGTGGCGCAGCCGCACCAGCCTGCGGTCATGTGCCCTGCGATTCGCAGAGTGGACACCTGCAGCTGTAATACAAAACAAGTAATATTGGAATACACATCTCCATGGTATCAGCTAGTTGAATTCCTTACATACATAAGTAAAATGTAACTTACTCAGTAGTGGGGCGTTGGGCATATCCTGGGCCTCCTGGATCCATTGGGTCAACTGGTCTTCTTTATGTCACTTCAGGTCCGCATGGTGGTGACGGACCTGCTCACCAGTACGTGGAATCCCAGTAGCACTAGTGAGATCATGAGCCAACTGGTCCCATGCCTCCACCCTGTATGCTCCCCATGAGACCTGGCCCTGCATGAGTTGGGCCTCATGATGGTGAACTAGGAGCCAGACCATGTATCTGGACTCCTCAACGCCCCACCGCTGTGCTCGAAAGCAACGTCCCTCCCCTACTCCACTCATTCTGCCTGTAGGTCTATTCTACAATTGTTTCTGCTGTGTATTCCCGCCTATGGGGCTTATATATGCCGATTTTCCCGCACATTTCTATGATTGGCCGTTTTGGAATTGCATCTACTTCACAGAAACTGCTTTATCATGCTCCATTTTGGATTACATCCTATATATTTGCTATTTCTGCATTTCTAAATACTGCTGTCATGGCTTAGTGATTTAGTACCTTGACTCTAGTGCATGGTATCCTGGGTTCGAATCTGACCACTGATTTTTATGACTGTCTAGAAATGAGTACAGGACCTGTCAATCAAAAGTGCCAAAGACACTTTTAAGCACTTAAAACCAAGTCTGCGCTCGTCTGTGCGGAGCTAACACATGCGCACTGGCGGTTAGCTTGTGGGCGCGGCGCGCACCTCCGTGCAAACGGTTTGCGCTGGGTTAAACCTTAATTGGCTAGTAACACGCATGTTAAGCTAAGCACAGCTAGTTGCATACAGTTTGAGCCTGTTAAACCAGTGCTTAGCTATGGGCAAAGCAATTTGCAGCCTTTGAAACACTACTCAGCTACGGGCACTCTGTCTCACAGCAGCTTAGCTATCAGTACATTTCTAAATATTTTTCTTATTGTATTACTTGGAAATATATGCTCCATTTCATTCCATTTTACAAAAGGAAATACTTTTACATTTGTACAATACTGTCAGGGGCCTTTTAGTGCTTATTTACAAAAAAAAAAGGTTGTTGTGTGGGCTTGAACTTTGCCTGCCTGCTCTTAAGCCGACAACTCTACCGCTATGCTATTACTTCTTGGCTTACTTTGCATATTTAGTTCTTATATCCTTTTCCCCACTGATTGCTAACTGCAGTTGCACTAGTAGCACACCCGCGCACATGAGCGCACGCAGTAGCAAACATTTACGGGGTTTTAAAAAAAATAAAACAGTTTTCATTTTCATTTTATAACATCTGTTCACAATTTACATTGCTGGTCTGTGGGGGCATGTGTTGTGTAGTGTGTTTATTCACATTTCCATGGCCTCTCTCGTGGCTGTTTACTTTCTGCCATTCTAGACTTCCGGGGGCGTGTCCGCTTGCAGGGACATACATGGACCGTGTAAGAGTTACGGTGTGATTCAGCATGCCTCATGCACCTCATGCATATGCATGACATGCTGACATCACACCGTTTAACTGCAGCCTCCGTGTAAGTTATAACTCTTACACGGAGGCTTCCTGAATTTGGCCCTCTATCTATATTATAGTATATTATTTTGAAGTAATGCATATCAACATTATTATTTTTTATACTATAGTTATATGGATATATTAGTATAGTTAGTGTCATAGTGGAAGTGATGTGTTATTAGTAGTGTATGTAACACATTCTGTACAAAAAGCAGATACATTTGTGATACAAAGTTTTATATATATACATATTTGTATTTTCATATATTTGCATAATATATTTATTATAGATTTTTATAAAATTCAGTTTAGAACAGTGCCATGTGTTGTTTTAGGGTAGGACAGCATTCACATGATTATATGTGTATAGAACTGAATATGTTGATGTAGAACAACAGGAGCAAATTATATGAGTTATTTGGGCTTGTCGCTTTAAGTGGCGATTCTTGTGTAATTTTGTTTTCGAAAACTGGCACCTAAAAAGTTATATAAAGTGTAAGTGTTGATGTGGACAGTGTTCTGAAGAAGCCTGTTGGATATGGGTGAAAGCGCTTAACCATCAAGTAATATTCAGTCCGCTTTTGTGCTTTTTTGTCAACGATTAGCAATTTCTAGTCTGCTTTGTGTTTTACTTTGCTGGCAGTTGTCTTAACACTTCACTAATGTTTGTCGTTGGACTTTTAAATGTACGCTGAAGTGGGTTGTATTCAGCAGCGTTTTTAGTTAATAAAACATTTAATTTTACATCTTTTTGTGGTGGAATCAATCGAACATCTCTGGGTGGAATTATCACTATTTTTTTTTGGCAAATCTCTGGATTGGACGTGGTTCTGTGGAAGGAGAGGTGTGAGTGCACTTATTGGTTCGCCTTAGGCTTATTCCATCAGTTTGTTGTTTGAATTACTGATTATGTCAAAACATGTTTTGTGTATGACTGTGGCATATTTTTATGTGCAGTAATGATGCAAGATTAGGGATCAAGGCAGAGAAAGGACAGCTTCAAAGATGAGGAAAAACACATCCTCATGGCAGCCCTTAGGACATAAGGCAAATGTCTTTTTGGGAAAGGGTGGTCCAAACAAGCTGGGATGGCAAAAGACTGGAAATGCCGTTGTTATGGATATTAATGCAGTTAGGTGGAAGGAAGGACACATTAACACAGTGCAAAAAGAGGCAAATGATATGGTATTACATGCCAAAGCCAAGGTGAGCTAGAATGCAATCGTCCATACCTGTGCTGGAGAGGGGCAACAACACTTATTTGTTTAATATCAGATGAGAATACTTCCTCTCCATTTGTGGGGGGATGTCTGTGACACCAAAGATGATGGGGCTTGAACAGTCAGAGGTGGTGTGGACACTGGCTATTACCAACGTATGCAGTAGTAACACACATCAGCTCTGGAAGGCTGGTTTATAAATAGTAACATATACTTATATACAGAAAATGGAAAGTTGACATGCAATGATCACATCAAATACATAACAATTATTATTTACAGATGAACCTTCGGCATCTACACAGAATGACAGTGAAGGTAGAGTGCATGATAAGTATCACCCACACCTCCTTACTCAGAAATGTACGCTACTTCTTTATTGGTAATGTTTTCAAATCATTTTTACAGGGTCGTCAGCAGAAAATATCAGTTCCACTATACCAATAAATTTGTAGGATATATTTATGAAGCAGCCTGAGGAAAGTGGCACATAGTCCCCAAGTTTAATGGAAGAATCTCACATACAACAGCATGTTAGTAACTATGCAGGGAATGACAATGCATCGAAAAGTCAAGCACATGCTGAGATTGCACGCATTGCTTGTATTAAAAAAAAAAAAAAAAAACTCTATACCGGTATCAAAACTCAGCTGATCACTTTCAGGAAGATGGAAGAAATTCAGAGTAGCAGTACTCACAGTGACACCTTTATAAACAGGTGCCAGGCACAGGAATGTATCTCAGTTACCCCAAGAAACAGGTAAAGCACTGGTTGCCCAGCAGCAAATGTGTTCTGACATTGTTATAGCTCAGAGCACTGCCACAGATTGCCAGCTGTAGATAGAGTCCTCCAGGGTATATGTGATGATTTCCAGCAAAACATTTAAATGGCACAGAGCAGGAATAATGCCATACTCACACTAATGTGTTGTATCATGGCACACCAACCATCCATGGCTGCCTCCATTTGTACACTAGTTAGAACTTGCGAGACTCAAGTAGAAGGCAGTCTTGGACGGAAAAGATTTCAGGGTACTGTCCAGGTATATGTGGCAGATCACATGAGACTACAAGTGATTCTTAAGAAAGTGTTGTAATTAGTAAGGGGGAACAAGCACAACAGATTGAATGCAGGCCATATCAGAGTTCACTCGCACCTAGCAGAACCTGTCATTTGAGGTGCCAGTCATGGTCCATCAACACTTTCGGAGAAGTGTCTGCAGGATCACCTGCATGAAGTAGGCCACAATATCAGAAGAACTCATCATCTAGTTCTCGTGACACTTCAAAATCACTTGCACAATCACCTAGCCTATCTTTAAGAGATTTGCATGACACATTTGTGTTTGAAGTGTAACTTTCTTTTTGGTTGCAATTTTACCTTCATACACACACACACGCACACACACACACACACACACACACACACACACACACACACACACACACACACACACACACACACACGCACACCATTGTTTAACTCAAAGGGGGGGCTAAGTTATCAAAAGAAGTTAAAAAAAACATGCAAAAAAAGGTGAAACCTGGCACAATTTTCAGCTGCATGCATTTCATTCCTCTAATGGTTCTACTCAAAACCTCATGAAACTGTGGAAAGAAAGCTATATGTCATAGCATATGATTAGAGTAATTAACACCATTAACAGTCTATGCATTACCATTGTTACAAGCTGGCAGTTACCTACAACTAAAAAGCAGCAATACACAAGCATTCAGGGAAAAATTAATAAAAAAATCAAAGATTAAAGTGAATCTTCTGCCATGTAAACTAGCACTGCTGTCACTTTAACCTCATCACTGCACAAATGATAACATTTTTTGTCTCTGAGGCCACAAATTACTGTGTATGGCAAAATGGAATAACCTGATGTGCAGCACCTTAGCAGACAACATAGTTCAAAGTGAGGAAACATTGTCTAATACAAAGCAAAGTATAGTATACGTTTTCATTCATTTGTAAGATATGAAGTCATGATAAGCACTGATGTAACACTTTTCACTAATTGTACCACTTCAGGATAGTCAGTATGTGTATACTTAGGTATACCACCTCTGCAAAATGTACTGTGCAAAACAGTTCAAAGGTGATTATTCCTTATATGATGCCTTATGACATCACTGAACAGGAGTCAGTGAAGACTCAGATATGACTTTTAAAAACAATAATATCCTTACCTGTCTAAAATAAAAAAAAGAATTAATGATGAGAAGGAATGTGTGATGGTAATAGTGTTAGCAGCCCACAAACCACACAGCATGGCCCACATATATCACTGCATACATCAATTATACTCTATGTGTTTTTCAAAAGAAAAGAAACACTAACCTCAATGTCATGGTACATAGTTCTGGACTAGTCACTGCCTCTTTACCTGCATAACCATATGCCATGCATGAGCCTTCTGCATGTGATCCCTTACTACTACTGCTGGCTGGTCACCATTAGCCATAGTAGGACTCAAACTGCCTCTTTACCTGCATAACCGTATGCCATGTATGAGCCTGCTACATGGGGTCCCTTACTACTACTGCTAGCTGGTCACCATTAGTCATAGTAGGACTGGAAATGGGAGCTGCAGTGATAACAAGGGTCAGTTCACCACCAGCCAGGTGTTTGATCATGTTGTGCAGAATACAGCATGCAGAAAACATTATATTGTGATACCCTCTGATGGACTAGATGGGACCCTAATTGTAACATGGGTAAAATCTATTGCACTAAGTACCTCAGAGAAATGTGAAAATTGCTAAAAGACATGCATAGTCCAGGATCATTCCTGAGGCGACACCAATCCATATGTTTTAAGAGTACATCCAGGAACTGTTGAAGTATCGTCAAGGTAGGAGCCTGTGAGATATTTTTTTGTGGCCTCAGTCTGTCTGTGGAAGGTCCCCATAGTAAGTATAATGATGGCAATACATACCTTTGTATCTACAGGGTTTGGAATGCCACACATCTATCCAGTGCCTCTGTGGGGCCATACATACTCAATAGAACCCTTATAATATCCTTATCCATTCTGAACTGTGAAGTATCTCTTGATTTTGAAAATTATAATATGTAATTCTCTGTCTGTCTATTCGCGTTCTTGGTTGGTGAGCATCGGTGTGAGCAAGCGATTTTAGCTTGGTTAAGACAAGCAGCTGACTCCTGGAAATAGCAAGGCTAGTAGCAAGTGACAGCATCTTTGTGAATTGAAAAGTAGATAAAAATCAGTGTGCCTCCATCTTTTATAAAAAATCTTCAGATGGTGCAGAAATGCGTTTGTAATACTGTGAGTCATTTAAAAATATGAGGAATCATTGTGTGTTTTCTGCAGCTACGTTTACTACAGATTGAGTTCTACTTTGTTACTTTTCTATGAATGTGTATGACCCCCTCTTCCTTTATTCCTTAATGTTTTACACATAGGAATAATTTTTTCTTTGCATTTGTGCTTAACCCTGAATTTTGTACATTTCCTTACTCCATCCAATGGAGCACCCAGTGACATAATCATGCCCGGTTTCTCATTTATTTACTTTAATTGTACTGAATAGTATTTGCATAATCCTTATTTTGCAATGAGGCTCGTTTCTTTTTCTTTGCAAACTTCCAAATTTCTGGCTCCCTAAAGCAAGTGCAAGAAAGTATACCCTTTACTTAATTTGTAAAATATTAATACACTTAATCAAATCTTGTGAATGTTCCCATTTTAATTTAAAAGAATCTCTCAGTGGTAATGCATTGAAAATATTGAAAGAATATTAATGAGCAAGATGCTGTACCCTTGTCCTGCTAGATGTATGGAACTCCAGTGCACTACATGCAAACTGTGTAAATGAGGCTGCTGAAAATATTGCAAGTATTGGAAAAAATTGAATATAAATCCAACCATTTCTTTCTCTGAATTATACACATTTCTTTTTGAGGTACAACAAATAACTATAAAGCAATTTTGCATGAACAACTGAATTGAAACAGTACTGCTGGAGTGAGAAACATAGTTTTAAAATATATATCTGACGTACTTCTACAAGAAAAAAAAAAAACAGCTCTGTCCATATTACTTAACATAAATTAATAGTTTAAAGCAGCGAGGATCTGTAAACACAGTACCACATAAACATTTCAATATATCCTGCAAAGATGTATGAGGTGGTCCAAGCCCTAAACAAATCTTAAATTATGCAGTTAACTGCAATTTTTCTGCTACTAAAGTATTGTAAAATAATAATAATATATATACTGTGGGACAAATCCATATTGTGTGTAAATTTAAAAAAAAAATGTAAATAAATTCTAAATATTCATAAAGATTGGTGAAATCCCTAACAGCCCTCCTGTAAGTATAAATAACTATATGGAAAAATCTGGATTAAATTAACTGAGTAACACAGTTTGAGTAAATCATCTTTACTCTGCCTGCTAGCAGAAGGCAGAAGCTCTGTTAAGACCATCACAAATGCCTTTTTTGCCAACCAAGCAGCAAACTCCATTTCTAATTATCTTCCTTGATGCTATAGTGATTTGGAAACTTGGGGCTGAAATGATCTATTTCTTAAAGCAATCAATTAATACAGCCAGTTAAAATATCCTAGCTGCAAGAGGTACCGTAGCAGCATGTAAAACCTTGAAAACAGCAGTTGACTAGCTAATTATAATTTACCTGTCGAATGTATTGATTTTGTCTGTAAACCAGAAACAATTTCATGGGTTATAACATAAAATAAATTGTTTGCAAATGAGCAAATGCCTCAAAGTTGACCACACTCATTAAAGCCTGGCCAAAAGTGTAAATACCTGCCGCAAAGGGCAAGAAAACAAAAGAAATAAACTGATAGACTCTAGTAAATCAGTTTTAGGCAGTCTCCTTGGAGAAATGGTGGATGAAAACTTCTGTCAAGTGCTTTTTGAACAGCTTAGCTTTTTTTTTTTTTTTTAATCTGAGCAGGAGATTCCATTTCTAATCATCTTTCTTGGTGCTGTATTTATTGGGATGCTAAAGGAAGGTGAAAATCAGTTCTTTGGTTCTATTTGTTTCCAGTTCTGGAGCTATATTACTGACTCTGTTAAATAAAGAGAAACACCATTTTAAGAATGTTTTACAAGTATCATACTGCTAAAATGTGATGATTTGACTTTCTAAAACTGTAATTTCTCCTACCATTCAACTATTATAATTTGAGAAATGTTTCATTTGACTCACAGCAATGATTTAAAATAATTTGAATTAAAATATTAAGTTCTATAAAGCTTTTATTCCACTTTTATGGCTAAAAAAATTACCTTATTTCATAAGTGCACATACTGAGTATTTTTGTTCCATTGTTATATATGATGCTCAACTAAATTTTTGGCAATAATTTACAATAAACAATATTTTTATCTAATAATAAACAGCACTGAACTGCCTGCAGCATTTTGTGTCACAAACCTAAGTCTAAAATCTTTTCCAAATAAACTGTTTTTATATCACTGCTGTTTTATTTCATGTATCAGTTAACTTCACAGCATTTTAAGTACTTTATTTAATTTCCATCTGCTTATTTTCAGTTCCTTTCTGCGCATAAGAGCTCTATAGTTTCAAATCATGTCATGAAGATATAGTTTAATATTCTGTATAAGCATGCATGTCATGTAACTCTTATAGTATTATTCCTGCCTAAGGCCATGTTTTTGCGGAAGTGATGTTTATCTAAACATTTTTAAACTTAGCTATGGGCTTGTGAATAAGGGTATTTGCAGTTTTTATTAGCTCAGAAATAAAAAATGACCTCAAATGGCATTAAAATATTGGCAATGCCATTCTATAGGAGAAGTATATTAAAGTAAATGAAGATGAATTTCAGAACAAATAAGCTACAATGAATCTTTATTTAGAATCATCATTGACTTTCTGTGGCAGGTGAAGGCCACTCTGTATGCAGTATTGTTTCCATGTGGTGTGTAATATTAAATGAATGTTGACTGATTCATTATAGCCATGACAGGTCAACATATCTATTTACTGCTCCCTCATACTATCTATCTAAGTTATCTAAATCAGTATATGTACATGTATATGTATATTATTTCACTTCATTTTATATAGATAAATGTAGTTAATATATATATATATATATATATATATATATATATATATATATATATATATATATGTATATATATATATATATATATATATATATATATATATATATATATATAATATATAGATATGAGATGCCTAAATTTGGTTGACACAGCAAAATGCTGAAAGCTGCTTGATTGACCACCATTAATTTGCACATGTAGATGGTCGACAGGTGTTCTAGATCAACAATCCCCAGGTGGTGGAATATTCTCTTTGCATGGGAGTTGTATGATCTTGGAGTTAGTATATATAATTAGCAGGAGATGTGCAGGGTGCAGGGGGGTTTGTCCTCCCCTGCAAAAAACAATGTTATTTATTTATTTTTTTATTTGCATGTGGCAGGGATTTTCCTCATACATGCGCAGTTGACTACCAATGTTTCCATTATTGACTATTTGTGGTGAATGTTTTTCCCATCAATATTTTGCTGTGTCGACCAAGATTATTAATGACGTAATCACGTATCTAAATCTAAATCTCTCTCTCTCTCTCTCTCTATATATATATATATATATATGTATATATACATGTATCTCTCACTCTCTTTATATATATATATATATATATATATATATATATATATATATATATATATATGTGTGGATCTATATTGAATCACCATATTTACAGTTCAACGAAACCCACTTACCTGAAACCAGTTCTCCAAAAAGTCAATCAACCAAAATCACGGACTGCCAGAAACCTTTCCCTGTGAAAGGGACCACTTGGCCACCATGATGAACTTTGCCCTGTCGTCAGTGTAGTGCGATCTCGGAGTTGGTATATTTAAGTAAAGGGAGTGTGGGGGGTGTGGTGGGCAAAGCCCCCCCCCCCCACTTGGGTGTTTTCAGTTTTGCTCTGTTTAGGGTTTATTCAAGGTGGCCAAGTGGTTCATTTCACATGGCACAGTATTCAGCAGTCTGTGGTTTCGGTTGATCGGCTTTTCGGAGAACTAGTCTCGGGTAAGTGGGTTTCACTGAACTGTAAATTTGGTGATTCAACATAAATAAATATATATATATATATATATATATATATATATATATATATATATATATATATCTATATGTTCATAGATTCATAGGTGTATACTAGGATAATGACCACAAGGGCCTTTTTAAGCTTAGCCATGCATCCAAAATCTCTGACAAGTTCTTATACCCTTGATAAGTATAAGCATTGGCCTGGGAGATGAATCATTTATGGGCTACCTGTGTCCATTAGAGGCATAGGTACAAAACCAGGGATGAATTTCCAGTTTCCCATATATTTGTTCAAGTTGCATTAGGTAGGAACTCTGATTCACATGGATGGGTGCCTGCTTCATAGACACGATAGTCTCTGGGACACATATCTATCTCTCCAGCAGGTCCTATTTATATCACAGGCAAGGTTTAAGTCTTTAGAACAGGTAATTCTGGTGCTGTTTGTTTTGTGGATATGCAGGTGGTCCATCAGAGTGGGGTCTGGGAATGCTTTGTATGCCAGATATAGATGTCCCCTCAAAAGCCTGTAGGAGACAGAATATGGGGATAGGGTCTTGAGGCGGTCTGCATAGGACATTTTACTTACACCCTATATTCTTTTAGTAAGGAACCTCTGTGTACATTCCAGTTATTGGATATGCCTGGTTAGGTACATACCAAATGGGGCACTGTACTCAAGGACAGGTCTGATGAATGCCGAATACAGTGTAGCAATGACTTCCTTGGGCTTAAATGGCATACCTTTGTTTATAATTTGGGCAACATAAAATGATTTTCTCACCTCTGTAGACACATTTATTTATTTATTTTATTTTATTTTACATTTGTTGACCGGGCTAGTCTAGCTGGAATTATTTCCATTTTTTTCAGTAGGCCGGGGAGAAAAGCTCCACAAGATATACAAAAACATACATTTTGAAGTCATATACAACAAATCACCAGGATAAATGTAAAAGAAGACAAAAAAAAAATTAGTATAAAAAAACAAGCAGGAAGTAGGGAAGTGATATTTCCTCTGATGGTCAAAGGCTAGATTATATATGTGTGTTGCTAAGTCCCTGACTACTGGGCCAGCTCTAAGGGATTTGTTGTCAATATGATAGTTATCAGGGATGAATGACTTCCCAAAGGATACTATTATGCATTTCTTGGCATTTAGTTTTAGTCCATGGCTCTGACACCAGTTGTTTGTCTGTGTCAGCTGTGTCAGCCCCTCCTGGAGAACATTTGTGTCAGTGTGAGATTCAATGACAGCTCCTAATTTGCAGTCGTCTGCAAATTTAGTCCGCCAGAGACCACTGAATTGACCTTGACTTCTGAAAAGTAAATACCAAAAAGGAGCGGTCCAAGGACTGATCCCCGAGGGATTCCACTTATGACTGGCCTCTTTGTAGAGGTGGACTCCCCAATTCTAACTTCTTGGGTCCTGTCTGTGATTGAGTTGGCTATCCACCAGGTGACATGCAGGTTTTTACCTAATCTCTTGAGTTTGTCAACGATGCCCGAGTTGGGTATTGTGTCAAATGCCTTGGCCAGGTCAAGGTAGGCAGTGTGAATGATTTTGCCCTCATCCATTGCTTTGGTGACCTTCGCAAAGAAGTCCACCAGGTTGAGTAAGCATGATCTACCCTTCATGAAACCAAACAGGGTTAGGTCCAGTGTCTGGAGGTTTGCTATATCTTTATTGATCATCTCCATGATAATTCTTTCCATAGCTTTGCATATAAGACTAGTGAGACTAATGGGTCTGTAGTTTCCAGGGTCTGTAGATGGGCCACTTTTTTGGACAGTGATGACTGTTGTCTTTCACCATTCATAAGGCACGAAACCTGATTGGAGGCTACAGTTAAATAGTAATTCCAGAGGCCCTGATAGGTCATGTTTCATGCTATTTAGCAGGCTTCATGGTCTTAGAGAGAGCATTAAGGACCTGTTCCCTAGTGATAGGAGGGAGAGTTATATTTGATGATATCTCCTGAGGGAAGGTTGTGGGGGAAAGAGAGGAAAAGTTGGAGCAGAATTTATCAGCCAGGAGGTTTACTAAGACTTTTGTCTCAGTATAGGTGGCTCCATTTACAATGAGCTGTGCACACAATTGTGTATTGCCTTTAAGGTTGTGGGCATAGCTAAAGAATGCTTTATTGTTGTCCTTGGCCTGGGAGGCAAAACTTACCTCAAGTTTGGCTTTGGTAGACTTTATTTGTCCTCCAAGTTGTTTGTTTAGTTTGATGAGAGTGCTTTTATCTGCTGGGTTTTGCACCTCTTCATTTTTGCCATGATTTTCATCCTCCTATTATACAGCCTATTGCTTTTGTGATTCCACCAGGGTGGCTTGTTTTTTGAGTGAGTTCTGTACTTCTTTCTGGTGGGTACAGCTGCCTCTATGCAGCTATTAAACATGCTTGTATGGATTTTCTGTGAACAGTTTTGCATAATCAGCAGTGTTCTCAGGATTAATAGGGGCTTGAAATTTTGCCATGTTATCACTTAATAGCAGGTGGTTAGCCTTAAAATAGTTCCTGAATATTCCACATTTTGCTGGGGGTCCAGATTTTATTTTTACTTCAAAGGAGAATTTTAAGGTCTGACCTGACCAGGGAAGGCATTACAGTGTGTGTGTGTGTGTGTGTGTGTGTGGGGGGGGGGGGTGCAGCACTCTCCCATATTAGAGAGGCCCGGATCCAGTATGGTTGCACCCCTGGTTGGTGTATTGACTATCAGGTCCAGGGAGTTTGTGTTTGCAAAATTGAGGTATCTCTGTGCATATACGTTTAGTGTCATATAGGATTCCCAGTTAATAGTGGGGTAATTAAAGTCACCCATGAATATGGTATTAGGTTGGATGGTTAGTATTTCTAATAAGTTTAAATACATGGTATGGGTTTCCTGGGTCATAGAGAGGGGCCTATAGCTTGCAAGGAAGTGGTATTGGATTTTGCCTATGGTGATTTGAACATGGAGCAGCTCAAGTGTGTTGTCCAGTCTGACCAGCCTTGAAGTATATTTATCTTTGATGTAAACAGAGACACCTCCACCTTTGTCCCTGCCTGCAAAGTAGCTAGCCTAAATGTGTGGAAGGCATTATAATCTAGCACTGCTGGTGTGCGCTCCACAACTTTAAACCATGTCTCACTGACCACAAGAGAGCTTCTAGGGAGTGGAGTTTTGTATTTAGACTCCTCGCATTGAGCAGTAATACCTTTAGATTTTCTTGGTTTTGATTTGCTATGTCGGAAGTATTTTCATTTTGGCATTACCTAAAAAAGGCACTATAGAGGAAGACAATGCTTTGCTAATATCCAAAAGGCTAGAGGGTAGAGTTGCAGACCATCCCTGACAAAGCAGAGTGGTCTGTTGACCATCTCCTTCCACACTGACTTTAATAATTGGCTTAGTTTCTGGTGTCATTCTAAGGGGTTGCAATATTTGTTAATCATCTTTTGTTCCTATTCTGGCATCATCCTTGGAGAAGGTAAAATGCTGCTCAATGCTAGGCTCATCCCAGCCTGAGACACATATTCCTAGAGCTCAATGATGTCTCTCTTCATATAGTCTAGGTAGGTATGTCTCAGGTCATTTACTCCCACATGCAGTATGACTGAGCCATATTGGTAATTGTGGTCCAATGACCTGAGTGCCTGGTAATGTGGTGGATTCTAGCCCCTGATAAGCAACTGACCATGACATTCTCCTTACTCAGCCTGGTGAGAGGGATATTGGTGTGTCTCACTGTGGATTCTCCATTGACTAGTATATATGGGTTTATATTACATTATCGAGTTTTTTCAGGTTTTCAGCAACTCGAAATTCATATGGATGGGACCATATATTAGAGTTTCTGAAAACACGAACAAAAAATCTAAGTTTTTGCAGGTGTTTGCCCCCTGCAACCCACACACACCCTGAAAATTATATGTACCAACTCCATGATCACACTACATTGGGGAAAAGGGTAAATTCCCTGATTCCCTGCTGTACTGTGATCTGTATGCAAATATTTTAATAGGGAATTTACACTTTCCCCCACTGTAGTGCAATCTTGAAGTTGGCATCTCTAATTTGCAGGGGGTGGGGATAGAGGGGGGGTTTCCCCCTGCAAAAATGTACCCCAGGGTTTAATAAAATCTGTATAAGCACAGTGCAGAGCCTACACAGAATGTATAGATGTACACGGCCACGGTTCCCCCACGGCAGTACACCATGTGTATTAATCATGGCACATTGCCAGTGAAAGCATAGGAATAGGGATAGTGAATCTGTGTAGGGAGAAATGTAGAAGCTACCCATGGTTGTGGATGGCTGGTCTGATGTTATGTATTGGGTGGGGCTTCCTATAATTCTCCCTGCAACTGTTGAAATGGTGTGTATTGGCTCAAATTTGTAATATTTTATTTTTATGATTTTTTTTTGTTTTTTCCTCTCTGGATGTTTCTGTGCATGGCACAGAGCACAGAAATGCCAAGCTGTGCTCACATATAGACAGCTGATACATGCTAAACATCTAAAAATGGAAAGAAGATGTAATTAATTATCTTAATTATGTATTTTTTTTATAATTGCTGTTTGCGTGGCACAGCATGGGGTGCCACAGAGCCAAGTGTCACTCATACATACATAGCCAACAGCTGCCAGATATTTAAAAAAAAAAAAAAAAAAAAAAAAAAAAAAAATGTTAATTACTTATTTATGGGTCTGTTTAAGAGTGTTTGTATGGTGTGACGTGGTCCTCAGCAAAGCCAACAGGTAGGCCAGTAGTATATGTGTGAAGGTGTACTAGTTTTCATAATATCCAAGTAGCTAAAGGGGTAGAGTTACAGCCTAATGTTTGGTAGGTCCTGGGTTTGAGTCTGTAACAGTCATAAGATGCCTGTAATTTATTATATATGTTTAATGTTAAAAACAAAGTTGTGAAATATGGCACTGCTGCACTATGCTGAGCACAGCTTAAACATGCTAAGGGCTACTTCTGTTTGTGTGGTGCTAAGCTTAGCTAAAACCTCGGTTGTGGAGTTATCACACTGCTTAGCTTTGCTTAGCTTGTTTGTGTGATGCTAAGCAATGCATGCAACGCATTGAATGTTGCTCAATGACATGTGAGGGCGGGAAAACAGTCTATATTAAGGTCAATAGGTGAGAATTCTGCACCATTCCTTGATGTATAATCATCTGTTGATATGGTAGGCAGTGCTGGTGAAGGTGCACACTTTTAGGTGCAGAGATGGGGTGTTCAGAAGTCCAGGGTCTTTGTTGGGCTTTGTTTATGAATCCAGGCTGATGCAGGGTAGTTTCCAGGGCTGGGAATGTAAGACTGAGGTCTGGGACCAGTTGGCCAGGAAACTTAACTGTGCTACTGGTATCCCCCACACTGGTGAGCATTGTTGTCACCATTATGATGACCTGAAGAGGAGAAAGAGGGAAACCTTGGACACCATGGTCCAAAAGGCATGAGCTGGGAATGCCCCACAAATATGTAAGTATATTTTCCACTGTTTCATCAAACTGCAAGCTGAATGTCTGCAAAACAGGTATGCATAATGGTGTGCTTCTTTACCAATAGCTGCGGCTGAAAGGGCTTGCAATGTTGAGTCCCGTGCCGGGCAGTTGGCTGGATTGCGCTGTGTGTGTGTGTGTGCGGTAAATGCAGATTTATTATGCTAACTGTAGTGTAATAAGCAAGAAAGAGTAAAACATTTATGCAATAAGGTATATACAACAAAAACTGTAGTGCAATAAATGGGCAATTAGAGCTGTAGTGCAATAAATGAACATTATTGTTTCTAAGTAGTGTGGATATTTGTAGCATTGTCAGTATTCAGGCTTGTGTTTGGACCTAGTGTTTGTGGAGGCTGTGTGTCTGAGCACATGTTCAGGGACATCTTGGTTTAGCCAAAGCCATCAGGCATTTCAGTGAGAGAGAATTGTTTAAGGTCATTGGCTGACTGAGGTCACCTGGACTACAGCTTAGACTAAGCACCTCATTGGTTCTTTTGAGCTTTTTTTCTTAAAAGTTGTCTCAGGTTTCAACTTTCTGTTACCTAAGAAGTTAAATTGTGAGTGTTTCTGCCATTTCACACTGAGCTAATCGAAGGAAGGACACTGAGTAAACTTGGATCTGTAATATATAACATTAAGTATCCTGTTTTTTTGCTTATTTATTTGAGTTATTTATAGCACTTTGCCTACTGTATATTTTTCTAGCTAGTTTCACTGTGTGTGTGGTATTAACTGGATATTGTCCACTTTTATTAAGCATCTGTTGGGTTGTTTGATTCTGATAACTTGTTTGCAGTTAAAAGCTTTCTCTAGATGCTCCTTTAGCTGTTTAAAACTTTCATTTTAAGGCTCAATCCTGCTTTTCTGCTGTTAGAAACATTTCTGCAGTTTGTTTCTAAGTAGTGTGGATATTTGTAGCATTGTCCATATTCAGGCTTGTGTTTGGGCCTAGTGTTTGTGAAGGCTGTGTGTCTGAACACATATTCAGGGACATCTTGGTTTAGCCAAAGCCATCAGGCATTTCAGTGAGAGAGAATTGTTTAAGGTCATTGGCTGACTGAGATCACCTGGACTACAGCTTAGACTAAGCACCTCATTGGTTCTTTTGAGCTTTTTTCTTAAAAGTTGTCTCAGGTTGCAACTTTCTGTTACCTAAGAAGTTAAGTTGTGAGTGTTTCTGCCATTTCACACTGAGCTAATCGAAGGAAGGACACTGAGCAAACTCGGATCTATAATATATAACATTAAGTATCCTGTTATTTTGCTTATTTTTTCGAGTTATTTATAGCACTTTGCCTACTGTATATTTTTCTACCTAGTTTCACTGTGTGTGTGGTATTAACCGGAAAATGTCCAGTTTTATTAAGCGTCTGTTGGGTTGCTTGATTCTGATAACTTGTTTGCAGTTAAAAGCTTTCTCTAGAGGCTCCTTTAGCTGTTTAAAACTTTCATTTAAAGGCTCACTGCTGCTTTCCTGCTGTTACCACCCTCTCTCCCTATTGGTATGCTGTTCTTATAGTTGGTGGCTTTGCAGTTGCCCGCCCCTACTGTAAATTTGATCTGGGACCCTCCTCCCAATCTAGTGTCATTATCTCATTCTACCTATTACAGGGAGAACATTTGAAAAGGCCAATCAGCTTAGTTTCTGCTCCTCCTTTCTCTCTTTCCACTTTAAAAATAAATTCTAAGCTTGTTTCCTTTCTTTCCTGTGGGTAGTCTAGTTGGGATACAGATTTGCTGTGTCCAGGACTATTTGTGGGCTTCTAAGCCCCCAAGCCCTTCTGTGTTGAAGAGAAGCCTTCTCGCTTAATTTTGTTTCTTAGAACTAGCCAGTTTTTTTTTGTTTCAGCACTCATCTGTTTCTTTGAGCTCAGCACTTGTTCAGAACTTATTGTAAGCACTAAATAAGCCACAAATTACTACAGCATTCAACCTTCCTCACTGTCTAGAGGAAAACAGTTTCTAGTACTTAACAAATAAGCACCTATCCAGGCATGTCTAAGGGTCAGCTCCCGATGTTTTCTCCTGTCTACCTGATGAATCTGGGCATCTTGGGGCAATGCAGAAATTGCCCCATGTACACAGACAACCCTCTCCTCCTACCACCCAACACTACAACCTGTGAGAGATGCACTTATATAGCCAAACTGGAAGCAAAGCTCTCTTCACCTAAGACTGGACTAGACAGTCAAGAAGAGAAGGTAAACACTTGCACCACACCACACTTAGCACATAGTCCCTTAAAACCTACACCACCACAACACACACATAAAAACACAAAACACACACCTACATTCATGGAGGCTCTCAGTAAAAACCTGCCCAAGCAACAGGGACTTCCAAAGCAGAAACACAAGCAACCTCCACCCCCCAACACAACCCAAATGACACATAGTCCACAAACTCAGTGTGCCGCTCAACCACAGCCCATAAGGCATAACAACGTACCCAACACTCTAGTCATAGGTGACGCTATAGTCAGGCACACTGATGTTCCACTCACCAGGCTAAAAAAGGAGAAAGTTACTGTCATCTGCCAGTCAGGTGCCAGGATCCGCCACATAACTCATGCACTCAGGTCACTCTACAACAAGTACAAATATGACTCTGTCATTGTCCATGTTGGTATGTATGACCTGAGTTTACCTCCCTGGACTACATGAAAAGGGACATGAAGGAGCTGTCCGATCTTGTAGCCCAGGCAGGTATGACCCTAGCCCTGAGTAGCATCCTGCCATCACCCAGAATGATACCACAGTACAAGAACAAAATGATTGACTTCAACAATTGGCTAAGCTTCTGGTGTCATTCTAAGGGGATCCAGTATCTCTCTGCCTGGGATGACATGATCGACAAACCACAATGCTATGCCCGAGATGGCCTGCCCACACCTTTCGGCCACCTAACCTGGATAGAAACACTAAAGGCGGAGGCGTGTCCATATTCATTAAGGATATCTACACCTCCAGGCTAGTTGCTCAGCATAATGCATCCGAGATTATCCATGTGCAACTAAGTCTGGGCAAGACCACAATCCAAATTGTAGCTTGCTACAGATCCCCCACCATGCCCCAGGATTCCCACTCCTCATTTCTTGATACACTGGAAAATATTAGGGTACAACCTAACACCCTAATAATGGGTGATTTCAACTACCCCACCATTAACTGGGAAAACTACTCATGTACCAACTCTTGTGCTCAACGTTTTCTGGAATTCATAGATTCCAATGCCTTGGATCAACTTATCCACACCCCCACCAGGGGCAGCAATATCCTAGACCTGGTTATTACCAACATGGGCAACTGGTGCTCCACACCTGAGGTCAATTCCTCGTTGGTCAGATCCAATCACAAGCTAATCACCCTAGACATCCATATCCCTCCCTCACCCCTCATTAAGGAAACCACAGTAAAAAATTTCTCCAAAGCCAACTTTACGCTTCATAAGTTAGAAGTGGCAAACTTCACGATGCCCATGCTGACAGACAATAGAGGTATGACTGCTGAGTCTTACACAAATGCACTTTATAAGCACTTACATGAGTGCATGGATCGTGCAATCCCTAACAGAACCAAGATGCTATTCTCCAAAAAAAGGAAGCCAATCTGGTGGTCCCCTGCCATAAACAAACTCTACAACAGAAGAACGAAACTGTTGCAAAAAAGAGTAAAATCCCATGATTGGAGAAACTCCCTGGTCAGCCTCAGTAAGAAGCTGAGATCCCTCATGAAATCCTCCAAAGCTAGTTATGAAAACAAAATTGCCACTGACTCTAAAGATAACCACAAAGCATTCTATAGCTATGTCAAGAATCTCAGTGGCAACACTCAGGTCAGCTCTGAGTTACAGCACAATGGCACTAAATATACAGAACCAACTGCTATTGCCAACATCCTGGCAGATAGGTTCAGTGCTAACTTTACCTCCATGTCATCCCCTAAAGGGCCCATCTCTATACCAGAAAAATGCAAAGTTCTTGTAATCACGGCTGCACAGGTAAAAAACACACTATCCAAAGCCAAGAACACAGCATCCATGGGGCCTGACAACATCCCAGGCTGTGTTCTACCAGAATTAACTGGCACCCCACCTAAGTACCATGTTCAATCATAGCCTCACCTCAGGCTATGTGCCCACTGAATGGTGCACAGTGACGGTTATCCCACTCCACAAAGGGGGAGCCACCACAGACCCTGGAAACTACTGCCCCATTAGCCTAATGAGCCTTGTCTGCAAGGCTATGGAATTTATCATCATGGAACTTATAAACAATGACATTGGTAATCTCCAAACTCAGAACCCCACCCAGTTCAGGTTTGTAAAAGGCAGTCTCCTAAACCTGATAGACATCTTTGAAGTAGTCACCAAAGCCGTAGATGAGGGTAAGGTGGTTCATACAGCCTATCTAGATCTCGCCAAGGCTTTCAACACCATCCTCCACTCTGGAATTATAGATAAACTCACTAAACTAGGTATAAATCCCTATGTCACAAGATGGGTTACCAAATGGCTCACTGACAGAACCCACACTGTGAAAGTAGCAGACTCCAAATCCAACTTCAGACCAGTGACAAGTGGAATACCACAGGGTTCAGTCCTGGGTCCTCTCCTGTTTGGTATCTACTTCTCTGAAGTATAGGCTAACACAGAAGGTCTTTGGCTAATGAAGTTCACAACTGACTGCAAACTAGGAGCCATAATCAAAATTCCAAAAGATGTGGACATCCTACAAAAGGGCCTCACTGAGACAGATGCCTGGTGTCAAAGCCATGGCCTCAAGCTCAATGCCAAAATGTGCATTGTCATCCCTTTTGGTAAAAACTCTGTACCCATGAACTACCACATAGGTGGTAGTCTACTTAACACTGAAAGTGTGATAAGAGACCTTGGGACACAGGTGGACATTAGTCTCTCCTTTGATAATCACATCACCACAGTAGTCAGGAAATCCTTCTATGTGGCACACCTCATCACAAAATGTTTCTCATCCAGGAAAAAAATAGGTCATTGTTCCCCTCTACTCATCACTCATTAGACCCATTATAGAGTACAATGCCCTTTTTGGTATGTACCTCACAAAATATCTACAACAACTGGAAAGGCCACAAAAATACCTCACAAAGAGGATTAATGGCCTCAAAAAAACTGCAGCTTTACTCTGTCACATATCGCCTACTCAGAGGCGATCTCTGCCTAACACACAAAGCTATGTCAAACCCAGAGCTTTTAGACATACTCCACTTAAAGAAATCCCAATCCCTATGAGCTACATGCTCTAGGGACCTAAACCTTGTCACCACAATAAACAGAACATGCTGGAGGGATAGAGATTCCTATCCCACAGACTTCCCCATACTCTGGAACAAACTACCTATCTATATCAAACAAAGCTCCTCATTAGCACTCTTCAAGAAAAATCTTGATGATTGGATGGGAGATAGGAAATTCACCCCAGGGATCACTTCTGTGGCTCTGCTCGACAGTGACACAGGAAAATAATTTTTTTGGGTGGCGAAAGCCAGGGTACCTTTTGTCTAGGCTTATAAAGGGCCTAGGGCCAATAGCCTAGTACCTACCTATGAGCCTATGAACCTAAGTAACATCCGTATTGCAATAAACAATAAACAATACCAATAACAGTAAGCAAAATGGTTTACAGCAGGATTGTGTTGTCATAATCATTGCAGTAGAGCTGTATGCATTGCTTGTCTGTGGTAAGGTTGCTGCAGTCAAGTATAACACTGTCTCCAGGCCAATATCAGTCACATAATGCTCTCTTTTCCTCCTACTCCAGGTAATAAAGGTATATGGATGAGGTAACCAACTCTATGGGCAGATATCATGTGTGGACTTCACAGACTTATATCAGCAATGCCAATAAAGTGTAAAGCAGCATAGTTGATTCCTAAAGAAATCTGCTTTAATAAATGTAGTACGGCTGTATTCCATGCATGTGTGTTGTATTGTCACTGCAGTCAAGTATAACACTGTAATAGTTCTAGAAAGCAAAATGAAGTCAGCCACATAATGCTCTCATTTTCTTCCACTCTAGGAACAAAAGGTATATCGTTGAGGTAGCCCCTGTTATGAGCAGAACTGATTGTGTGTACATTTCACAGACACTTATCAGCAACTCCAACAAAGTGTTAAGCAACATTGTTGATTCCTAAACAAATTTGATTTAATAAATGCAACATGGCTGTTTTCCATGCGTGTGTTCTACTGTCACTGTAGTCAAGTATAACACTGTAATAGTTCTAGAATGCAAAACTAATTCAGTTGCATAATGCTCTTATTTCTTCCACTCCAGGAACAAAAGTTATATGGTTGAGGTAGTCCATGTTATGAGCAGATATGATTGTGTTTACATTTCATAGACACTCATCAGCAATGCCAATAAAGTGTTAAGCAGCATTGTTGATTCCTAAAATAAATATGTGTAAATGTTTCCAGTACAGCTGTATTCCTTGCATGTATGCACTACGTTGCTGCAGTCAATTATTAAATTTTTTGCAGATGTCCCCTGCAGTCACAGCTATCGGGTTCTATTCCCATGCCTGCTAACTAAGGCATGATGTATGTCTAGTTTATGTACTGTACACAAACATGCCTCTCAAGTGTAATGATTTGTTGTAATGTAATTAAAATTGCCTAATCCATCTGTCATAGGATTACAAGAAAAATGATTACCTGGAATGCAATGTATTACCAAATCCACTTACAGAACGCCTTAGTAGTTATAAAAGTCCACATTATGTGAAACTGTTCTGTATAGCTGTGTACCTGCATTTATCATTGCTTGGCCCATACTGACCCATGCTGAGAGCTTGAGAGGTATGAACGCACTACATCAGCTATAGGAGAATTGTAGTTACTGTACTCAAAACTGACACGACACACCTGTAGAGTATTTATTATCAGTGTTTTCAGGGATATAGTCTGGATCGTCAGTAATGGAATGTTTCTCTCTCCCTCTCTCCACATCCCTTATCTTCATTTTTTACTATTATTTATTATTATGATTTAATATTAACATATTTTGTTAAACTAACTATATTTTTGTAAAATGTGATAATATTGAATGCTAATAAAACATAACAATAATAAAAATATTTTGTTAAACTAACTGTTTTGTTGGCCTTATGGTTTATTTTTTACTGCCATGTTGTTAACATACTGACTGTTATGTTACTTAATATTGCATTACACATAATATACATTAATATATATTTAGATCGATAAATATGATGTTACATTCTGCTAATACTAACATTGGTTTGGTTATTACTAACCTTAACTTATTGCTATACCTCTTTTATCACAGCATGTCAAGGTGGGTCGGTTCCAGCTGATCCGCCTACCTTGCCTCATCCTGCCATGGCACTGGGGTCTCAGCACATCTGGGACACAGACTGGCGGTTCCCCTCCTGCTGCCTCTGCACTACCTGCAGCATCGGGTAGTATCACCCTATGGTATGGGGACAGGGCCCCCCTCTAGGAATGGTGGTGGAGGGGTAGTTGTCACCTGGACTGAGCTGCCATTTTTGGTGTGCAGGATAGTCTACCATATGTTTGACTGCCACCTGTGTGGGATTGAGGACATGCTGGTCAACCTGATGGCACAGCCTTGCCCCGATGCCCAGCCTCCATCCCCGCCACCCCCAGGGCAGTGATGGAGCAGTTCAGACAGTCCAATGGGTGGGGATGTGAGTCATGCATCTGCCTTGTGGAGGCACATGGGACTTAGATTCCACAATACTCTCCCTATCCATCCTATTAATGGCAAAATGCATGTTCATCTGGGACCCTGCTGCAGAAATGCATCCATAAAAAGCCATTCACATACTGATGGATGCAGAAAATGTCACAGCCTGTATGTGTGCACATATATCTTTCAAATACACCTGCTGCAGCAGTGACTCAGTAGCTCAGTCTACTAAATGCCTTGCAAACAGTACATTTTTCCACACACAGTCATGGGTTCAAATCCAGTGGTGTGTAGCATTGGAATTATAGTATTGTGAGGCCAGCAAATAATGACTGAGTCATGCAGTCTTTATTCATACAATGCATATCAAATAAAATGTCTGCAGTTCACTGATGGAAGGCACAGGCCTTCAGACTGAAACTCACTTCACATATCCCTATAAAAAAACTATAAGTGCATAACGTGTCACGTCATTCATTAATATACATTCACAGAGAAATTCAACTCAGGTACTGCAAATGAGGACCACCAATATCAGAGTGCAGCACGCACTCCTTTTAAACCCACAGTGCTGATTAGCACAGTTGCACACACCTAACATACACATTTGAAGTACCTGCTTATAACATGGACTGGCCTAATACACACTCCAAATTACTACCAGACTGTAACATATGGCTTGACAGTTACCCAAATTGTGGACATGTTGTTATATTACTATAAAAATATAATTATAAATAGGCTTCCACTAGAAATCAGGACCCTTACACATCCTAAATAATTTAAGACAGCCACCAAAGAGCACTTTAAAAGTCACTGGTCCTGCCACTGCACTCTCCCTCCTTAAACACCCCCTACTTCCCATACGTTAATCTACTTTCTGCCCTTAACTCAGTCTTCTCACTAGCTCTCTCTGATCTTCCTTGCTTTCTCTTTCTACTGTCTTCTAAACTTGTTAAGCTAATCACCTCAGGGAAACATTCTATAGTAATTGTCTTGCCTTCATGCAACTACATTATGATAAAACTAGGTTTTTGTAACCAGTTACCCCAAAAACTATATTCACCATAATGACATATTTTTTTATTTTTATACATCTTGAAAGAGCTTTGCTATACTCCTGATTACTGACACTGTATAACATTGTATTGCTACTTAATGCCTTGTAATAATCCTGTAACATTGCTGTTTAATGCTAATTTATAATGAAAATTGTTTAATATGTTGGAGGTTTTCTGCCTGAGCCTCCACTGAAAAAGGGCTCTTCAGCTCAGTTGGACAAACCCAGTCAACAAATTTAAAATAAATAATAAATAAAATAATAATAAATATTAATTCCTCATGTTGCTCAAAGACACAAAAATGTGGCCTAGTACTCTGTTAGTGATACTGTTACCTAACATACTTACTTTAAACACATGCCTTAACCGGACTGGAATGGGTAGCCTCACTCTGGATCTGCCTCTGCAACAAGGCTGACACAACTTCCACAGTTACTCCTACAACTTGTTGTCATCCAAAGTGTTCACACTCTCTGCCTATGCCTATTACCTGCAGCAGTAGCTGCAGCCTGTAGCACACCCATCTCTATGTAAACGTTGCTGCTACAGACCTACCCTCTGCAATGAAGTAGTCTCCTCAACCCAGTGATGTCAAGCATAACATGTCAGAAAGGGCTCCTAATCTGCATGAAGGCTTTATATATTGTACTGTGGTTGCATGTGATTGGCTGATGGTAGTGCAAATCAACTGTGTTGGTTGCAATTAGAATTTCAGAACCACAAATTTGTTAAGAGGCAATCACCTGCTGATGAGAAGCATGTTAAAAATTCTGTATGAGACTTTCCTCTTAAAGACCACGCATATGCAAAGTATTAACTATCAGCACATATCAGCAGAGAAGTTCTAAACTGCATCAGGTATGTAACCAGGTTTGCCTTCATAAGTGCGTTATGCACTTGTGCAACTTCACTTTGTGTGAAAGGAGGTTTGTAAAGTTGCAAAACCTCGGCAAAAAATTGTCCAAATGTGCAATGGGTGAATGCACATTGGCATTCGCTCATTGCTGATTCGACACTGTGGTTGCAGATTGCACTAAAGCGGGAATCGGGAAATGATCCCATTCCCCACTGTAGTGCAATCTTGGAGTTAATATATAAAAGTAGGGGGGGTGTGGGCGGTGCAGGGGGGCTTGCCCCCCTGCATTACGATGTGTCTTTGACATTTTAGTTTGAAAGTCAGCGAATCAGCTGTTCAATTTGACTTTTGAACTTCTGAGAATGTTGAAGTTTGAATTTCACACATATGGTTCGCCCAAATGCGCGATCGATATTGTCCGTTACGACAATATGAAGGTAAACCATGTAACCATTTTGTTTACATCAGGATGCAGATGTCTAACTATACTTACAAGGAATAGGGATTACAACATTAACCCTTTCTTAGAACTGTAATAATGGCATGTCAATGATCTTCAGATTTGTTACACATACAGAGGATATGCAAGACATCGTGGGTAGAATGTATATTGTCAATGTAGCACACTGGGCTCATGGAAATCTCCCTTTACAGTGGTTCTAAGAGCACACTATTTGTTTGGCACAGTTGGTTAGACATATTATCAGGAGGATTGCGCATTGGAGATACACTACAATAAACTCCAGTGTTGGCTATATGAACATACTATCGTATGAACATATCTGTCATGGCACACATGGTAATACCTGACTATCATCAGTATCCTAGTTATATCCACATGCTTAGTATGTTTGTACACTGTGGAATATGACATGTGTCCTCAAGCAGTGGATATTTCCAACCATTCTGTCCTTGCTGTATTTCTACATAGTGTACTTCCATGTATGTGATCCTGACATGTGTTCCCATATTGTTGTCATTCAGGGAACATGTATGCAAGACACCATTCAGCTTTCACAGATGCAGAGAATGAGTTAATATTGGAAGCACTCTGTCAACACCATGAAGTGCTACTGTCCAGGGGCAGGCATGACAGGGAACAGCGAGAGGCATTGTGGGATGACCTTGTCCATGATGTCAATGCCACTGGTCATCACGGAAGGACATATGAGCAGGTTAAACACTGAGCAATGCACATGATCAATGCCACATGCAGAAGAGCAGCAGATGTAGCCAGGGATCATGGCACCTCCAGTGGAGGGCCTGCAGTGGAACAACCACTCTCAGCCACTGAAGAATCCCTGGCAAATCTAGGTACACATGACAGCTCCCAGGCATCCATCACACCCTACATCATGGATGTGGGTACCTCAGTACCCACAGCAGAAGAATGTGCAGATAAACTTAGTATGATCAGCATTGCAGTACTGCAGCATTCAGCGTATCAGGGTATACATAGTCTTACACGGTTGTTAGGTCTGTCTGCTTTTGGGAGGAGGAGAACGGTTTCACTGCAGTTTGACTGTCATGATCAGATTTTGACCAATATAACAACACAGTAACTACTGTAAATATGAGATATATGGAGATAGTACTTGTGGTGGTGGAACATGCAGTGGTACTGACATTAACTCTCTCTCAACTTTTTCACAGGTCCATCGTGTATTGGCCAAGCCCATGGTCCTGCTCCTGGTAAGCATGACACTGTTTTGTTATAGATGTAGGTTTACAGCATTGTAATCTATAGACTGTCATTCCAAGCCTGCTGCCTGTATTATGGTACTGTCGGCATGATTGCCAACTGCACACATATATTCTGACTGTACACGTTAGACTCCTACCTATGCCTTGTAGGTGTGACCACACTGATAGATGTGCCGGTATTGTTAGGACACTACAGAGTGTCATATGTGTCAACTGTGCAGAGTCTACACAAATGTCAACAGTGTACCTCACTGTTGACAATGAGATTGCATTGTATTGAGATGTTATTTTCAACTAACTACAGCTGGTAGTGGGAAGAGTACTTTCCTCATGTCCTCATGTCATGTCATATGAGTTTGGGTTTTCAACAGGTCTGTCATACTGACAACAGTTTATACAACCTTACATATATCACGGCATAGTACTGGAGTGCATAATAGTGCAAGTATTAATGAACTGCTTTTTACTTTCTGATCATGGGTGATAGGAGGGTTGGTCTCTGTCCCCTACACAACCTGATGTCAGTGTCTCCTCAGACCTTGATGATGATGGTGGCTACAGTGTGGCACAGGTGGGGCTTTGGGGGCTGAAATTGTCTCAGAGGTTGACATCTCTCTTCTGTCCTCATTTTCACTGCATATATTCAGTATGCCCACACATACCCTGTCCCCAGAGGCCACAGATATTGGACAGTCAGAGGGTGGGGACATTGAACAGGAAAGTGTAGTGACTATGGCTGCAGTGAGTGTAGACACTGGCCATAGCCAGACAGCTGATGAGGTCCCACACAGGTGGATTGACAGGGCTGCTTGCAGGAAGCCTGTTGTCCATCCACCACCTGTTGCAGGTGTCACATCACAGGTCACTTGGACCATGTTTTGGGCCATCATGGAGGCACAGGCACATTCTGAATGGAGCACCAGATGTATGCTTAGGGTTATGGATGCAGCACAGTCTGACATCTGTGACTGCCTCCACTGCATTGGGGACACCCTGATTGCAGTGGCCAGAAGGTGGGCTGCGGCAGTCTGTGTCTTGGACTGCACATTGTCTGTGCTGGACCGTGTAGTGGTAGTGCATCCAGTGCTACAGAGGGGAGTGTGCTGCTCACACCATCATGTGGCAGGCCATGGTCTTGTGTTCCTGGGTGTCCCCATGTCAACTCTGCTATGTATGGTCCAAAGCTGTCCAACATACACACATATAAGACTAGCACTGAGCTTGAATGTGTACACACACACACACTTACACACCACTGTCAAATGCAGGTCACCTACAGACACACACGGCATCTTTCCATAGTCCATCTTACCTGCTTCCCTTCTTTACTCACACACATGTTGTCAACTGTTTGGGTCAGCCTAGGCCTCCTACACCCCCACACAACACCCTGTGCAAGTGATGATACCTGTGCCACATAGGTGTCATCGTCACTATCAATGCAGGGAAATGAAGTTATCTGTCTGATGCACAGGGTGACTATATTACTTAACATGTACTTGTGTAATGCAGTGTTGTTTTGCTATGCCACTTATAGTGGTTAATGACAGATACTGTATACTGGCATTAGTCATGAGTATGCCATATACTTTTGTGTACCTTATGTTGTATGATGTTGTAATGGCTGTATAGTTACACAATGGCAGGTGTGTCACAGACCTGTTTATCTTTCTGTTTCAGGAGTCTGTTGGGATAACACATGGATGCACAGTGGCAATAAAGCAGCACAGCAGAAATATGTCTTCAGCAAGGTACAGCACTATAAGTGCATGGTTCCATAGGTTCATATGTGTATAACAGGCTAACAAGGACAATGGCGGCATTCAGCATACTCATGCATCCCTAATCGGTGAACAGGTCTGCTACACTTGATAAGTGTCACCAGGGTTTTAGAATCTCACACATCTACAAGCTGTAATGATGGAGATGACCCATCTACAAATGTCCCGTATCCAGTACAGACAGTTTCTAGACACCAGTTATGATTGTCATGTTCTGCATCCCATTTTGTAACCTGCACATGATGTGTGTCACAGCAGATGCGTACTTTACATGTATGGGGGGGCCTTTTTCATGTAGGGTGTGGTGTCTGTGTTACATACCTGTTTCTCCTGCACATGCTATGTATACCACAGTGATGTTGTAGATGTGTAGAACAGGTGAGACGTGTTCCTCCTGTCATGGATATGTGGGAGGGACCACAGTGGGACCCAACACTTTCTTGTATGGAACCACACACATCTCATCTAAAGCATTTAGGAGACAAACTACACACGTACAGTTGTGACACTGAATCCAAAGGACATGTTATCAACAATGTGTATAGGTGTACCATGGAACCTGTGTGGTTGCTACAGATGTACAATATGACTGTGTAGTGATATGACAAGGGTGCCATTGCACAGAATGATAGGTGTGATGACTGTCATATTCAATATAGCAGTGACAGTCTGGGATTTACATCCCAAACCTGTTGGTATAGGTTATACAACAGTGAATGCATCCCCACATCTTACCAACCAGTGAAAGTCAAAGGCTACATTACTCTCTGTGTCCATAACTCCATGTGTAATGGCTAACTGTGTGAGGTATGTGGACACTACAATATTTTGCAGGGGTGAATGATTTCCCACAGGATAGTATTGCTCAGTCATTGGTAGTTTGTCAGTTATTCTCTGAACCATTGTCAAAGACTGTGTCTTAGGCCATCCTGGATAACTGTTTCTTTGTGGGATTCTGTGACATCTCCCAATATGCAATCACTTGCTAATATACTCAGTAAGAGGCCACTGACAGTGGCTGTGACTGCAGAGAGGGAATAGGTAGGCCAATAATGGAGGATGATGAACTCCACTGGTAACTGGAGTCATTGATGTGTAGGTCTCCCAATGCTATTTTCACAGAGTATGACTGTCATACACTTGCTTATCCACCAGCTGACATAGCACTCTGTACATGATGTACACAGTTTTCAGCAAGGCCTGCTGGCCTAATATTGTCATACATCTTGTCAGGCCATGGTTGGTAGAGTGAGATATATATCTGACATCCATTGCATAGTGTAACAATCAATGGGCTCCACTGGTTACAGTCTGTAGGCATGATCTGGCATTGAGCAAAAGTGACAGTATTTGGTCCAGTGTCAATAGATGTATGACAGTGTTAGTGCTTGTATTCATGCTAACTCTTATTATGGCATTCCAGGTGACATGACTCAGAGATTTGAGGACACTGCTTGGGACTACATGCTAGTTGTCCTCTGTGCAAGTAAGTATTGTAGTTACTTCCAGCATGTTGCAACAAGAGAGTCATGGAAGGTGCCTTTACAGATTACAGGCATACACTTTAGGGAAGTATAATATGTGCACACTGTGTTGCTTAGTTGTGCTGCTGCTTACTTACCCAAAAGATGGTCCAGATCCTTACCTACAATGCCCTGTAACAGTGCCATGACACCCCCACATGAGAAACCAACGTATTGCATCATGTGTTTACCAATATGGGTTACCAGTACACCGCTCCCAATGTGAAGTCCTCCATGGTGGAATCTGGCCACAGATCAGTCTCCTTAGAACTACTGGCATGTACCCCCCTTGCACACAATAGAGATGGGTCTACTGTATATAATCAAAAACTCACTTTTTCAAAAATAAACAGTAGACCCACGGTTACACGAAAGTGCACTTAAGTGAAAGTGCACTTCCATGAACATTGGCTCAATGAACTGATAAAGAACAAGAGAAACATTGTTTTTGCAGAGGGGCAACCCCCTCTGCACTCCTCACACCCCCCTACTTAAATATACCAATGCAGAGATAGCACTACAGTGGGGAAATAGGTAAATTCCCTTTCCCCACTGTAGTGTGCTTCAGCACCTGTGTTCCTTAATGGTTCTTTGAACCGTACTTCATGGAAGTGCACTTTTGCTTAAGTGCACTTTCGCGTAACCGAGGATCTACTGTTCATTTTTCGGTCTTTTACAGTAGACCCAATAAAGACATATATGTCAAGAAAGTAATTTATTACTTCCTTGGAATGGTTGACATAGCGTGACTGCACCTCCCCATTCAGATAGGACAGGCAAGTATGCAGAGCTCTAAATCCATGCATTATGTCAGCAGCATTATAACTGCATGAACTCAGCTGTACGTGACAGGAGGGATGCAGGCTCATCATTACTCAGCAAACCTGACTGGTGGGACAACTGCCATTAGCAGGCTGTGCAATAACAGGTGGACAGTGCTGTGTGACAGTTGGGGTGAGGGTGCCCCCCCAACATTGAAGCAATGCTTCCTCAACTAAAAGAAGCACATAGTGTTGTTGTGATGTATAGTAGATATGGTAAATGATGATAGTAGCCACCCACACAAAGTAGAACCACAATGCATAGTGTAGTTACATGTGTGACCTCAATGGAGCGGCCCAGATTGTTGGTGATCTCATACGTCATGATGCCACATATGATGGGTCAGTACTCATACCTAACCTGTATTCCCATACTACACTCCCTTGTTTCCACCACATGTGACACATGACATTCCTACAACCTGTCCCATAACTTCCATATTGACAGAGCAGTTCGTAACTGGTCTCTCACTGGAAGATACACAGCATCTATTGCACATGCTAACATTCCAGGCTGCATCCCACATGTGATCTGACAAGGATTACTAACACCATTGGGAAACCCTTGCAATCATGCTGACACTACTGGCTGCATGCCAGCTGAGTGGACAACAGCAGTTGTTATACCCTTGTACAGAGGTATTATATCCACTGACCAATGTAACTATACACCTCTTTGTTTAAGTATCCATATCTGTATGCCCGTAGGGGCAATCATCATGGAGCTGATCAGCATACATATATGTGTTCTACACACAGTTGACGGTACACAGTTTGGATGTGTGATAGGGAAAGCATGACTATTACATGTGGTGGACATTTCCAAGGCAGTCACCAAGGACCTGAGTGAGGGTACATCAGGGCATACAACCCCCTGACTGAGCCAAGCCATCTGATTTTTATGACGGTATCATGGGTGACAGTTACAAAGCACCCACTTAGTCACCCATGATACTGTCATTGTAGGGTCACTAAGTGGCCCATTGTTGGCACACATACTCAACATAGGGATATCCACCTCTAGCAGCTGATCTGTCAGCAGCAGTGCTCAACAGGGTGCAGTCCTGGGTCATCTACTGCTTGGAATCCATTCAACCACAATACATGCAACTACTGACTAACTGTGGTTAACGATGTTGGCTTATGCCTGCAAATTGTGAGCACTCATTGAGTCTCTGTGGTGTCACTATCCAGCAAGAGGGTATTGTGAATGCATACCTGTTGACAGACTAATGGCCATAAACTCCATGCAAATATATATGTAGTATAATTTCCATCAGATAGACCTATGTACCTGGTAAGTAGCACATCAGTCGCAACATGTGAAGTACATTCTCAGGGTTGAATGAACTGGGCATACAAACTTGGTGACACAGGTTTACACCTAATGTGCCTCAGATCACCATGTCTCTACAGTGGTATGGCAGGAATCATATGGCATAGATAAGGCCACAGTCACCTGTAAGTGACATACTCATAACCTTCAAGTACTCTTCCCTCAGCATGCCAATATCTGAGTGCAATGGCCATTTGTTGTTGATACCTTTCCAAGCCATACTGGCAATTGCACACAACAGTGTGGTCTCTCACAAGGACTCTTCACATCTTTAGTATGTGTTCAGTGGGGATAATCTGCAATCACTGTCATTGTTGCCAGTGACAGACTACTCAGAGATGATCTGTGCCTTGCTTGCTGGGCAACTTGTGACCCTGCCTGATTGTATATGCTGCCTATCTGTAGGAGGCATAGTAGATGGATAAATCACTGTAAGGAAATTAACCTCGTATGTGATGTTAGTCCTACATGGTTGTGGGAGAGATTTGTCTATCAAATTTAAACACACCCTTGAAACAGAACCATGCCTAATGGCACACAGAGCACCTCAGTACACCTCAGCACATGCCATCTGTATGACTGGCTAGGCAACCATCATCTCAACACAGGGTGTCTGCCTTTGTCCATCTTGGACTGAGGCAATATGTGCTGATCCTGTAACTACGGCTATAATAAATGTCTATGATTGTGAAGGCTGTATGGCCATTATGCTACTGAAGTCCAAACATCATATGATTTCATAACATGATATAAAATGCTCTAACAGGCTCACACACAAATATGGCTACACTGAGGCTAGCACCACTTGCAGTCACTTTGTACAGGACACACCAAGGCACACACATAGTGCAAGTTGGCTTTATGTAGATGAGAACACTTACCTATGTAATGGTACACACTACAGATCACAGTATGTGATGCATGCAACACACTTTATTTCTGCTAGTACTATCAGTTCAGGATATATTATGCTTGACAACATCAGCAGGTCTTGTTGTGGTCAGTCCTTTTGGGGGGGCACATCACACGCTACAAATAAAATACTGCAAAACCCTACCTATTTTTAGGTTACCAAGATGAACATATTTATGCCATATGGACATACACACACATCAAGTACCTATCTAGTCTTGAAACTATAGCTCACAGTACTTATCGCACATGCCATAGCTTAAGTCCGACACTATACTGTCAGCTGGTAGTCTTAAGGTGGATGACATCACCAGGCCTTGTAGAAGAGGGCAGTTTGGAAGCCAGCAGCATGTTACAAGCCCTAAAAGTGCATAGCCATTGTAGGTGGATAGCCCATGAGGACATGGCAGTTGTTTTGTATAACACATATGCACACACACACACACACACCCACACCAGATAACCTGGAGTGAGATTAGAAGCCCTACATATTTAGTTTTACACACTATAGCTCACAATATTTATCACATGTGCCATGGCTTAAGTATGATACTACACTGTCAGCTGGTAGTCTTAAGGTGGATGACATCATCAGGCCTTGTAGAAGAGGGCAGTTTCAAAGCCAGCAGCAAGTTACAGGCCTAAAAAGTGCATAACCATTCCAGGTGGGTAGTCCATGAGGGCATGCCAGTTGTTTTGCAGGGGTACACACATGCACACCAAGTATTTTTATTTTATTTTATTTTGTTTTATTTGCCATTTGTTAACCAGGTTAGTCTGGCTGGGCAGATGCCCATTTTCATCAGAGACCCGAGGAGAAAAGCTCCAGATACAAAGATTACAATTTGTTACAGAAGAGCAATACAGATAAAAACAATAACAAATTAATAGAATCTTATTTGTTTATTAACATTCGATTACAAAGGTACATCTAGTAATCTTAAAATAGCATGTAAATTATGTAGTATGGTAAGAAATAGAAGGAAAGAGAAAGGAAGGAACTAGTAAGTAGGCAAAGTTTACTTATAGCGTGGAGACAAGTAGGGGAAAGTGGTGGGGAAGGAGCAAGGTAAGAGGAAGAAAGACATAGGTGAGAGTTGTCTGATACAGTGAATAGTGATTAGGAAAGATGTAGATTGTTACAGATTCAAAGTAGAAACATACAACTAGAAAGGTCTAAGGTGCAGGAAATGGAGACAGAGGGTTGGTGGGAGAAGAACGGCTGGGGAGGAATTGACTTAAGTAGGTTCTTTACAGGGACAAGTCCAGGAGTTGAGTAGGTAATCCTTTAGGACTAGTTTGAAATTGGGTGAGTTTTGGTGAGTTCTGATATGGAGATGGAGCTTGTTCCAAGATGTGGAGATAGCATAACTATAAAGTCTTTTTCTTATGGATTTGTTTGATTTGGAAATTTGGAGAAGGTGTTGGTCTGAGCTATGAAGCTCCCAATTGGGGATTTAGGGGGAGATGAGAGTTGCTAGTGAGGGGCAGGCTAGAGGTTGCTGTAAGATGGTGTGTGTCAGGTGAAGTTGAGGTTGAAGGAGTTGGTTATGAAATTCTAGCCAGTGAAGTTTTCTTAGGGAGAGGCAGTGGTGTGAGTGATGGGGAAGATTTTTGGTGAATTGTGCAACTTTATTACATGTTAGTTCAAGTTTGTTTAAGAGATTTTTTGGAGGTTGGTAAATAAAGGGGCGGCATATAGTAAAGTGGGTAGGAGGTAGGCTTGAGCTAAGAAAACATTGGATTCTTGAGTAAGGAATTTTTTGTTTCTGTATAGTAATCCTAGTTTCTGGTGGATTTTTTGATGCAGTTGTTGATATAGGTATCAAATTTTAGTTTGTCATCTATGAGTACACCAAGTAGTTTAATATGAGAGTCAACAAGAATGGTTGTGCTGTTTAGGGAGGAGATTGAGAAGGAAAATTTGAGGTGTTGGAGAGGTTTGGGAAGGAAAAGAAGAAATTTAGTTTTATTTGGGTTAAGTAGGAGTCGGTTAGTTGTGAGCCATCTTTTGACTGAGTGCAGTGTGTCTTGTGTGAGGGTATGCAGGTGGGATAGATTGACAGATGTAGAGTTGATCGTAGAGTCATCTGCATATTGTATAAGTCTGTAGCCTTGAGTGAGATTAAAACTCCAACTTATCTAGTCTTACACACTATAGATCACAGCACTTATCACACACACCACAGGTTAAGGCTGTTGTATATGTGATTGCAGGCACATTACATGAACATTACACAAACTAGGCTTGTGTTGAACAGCATCTGTGGGCTGCAGAGTGATATTGTTTCATAATGTTATCTGCATCTAGTATCCTAGCAGTGAGATAACTATTATCCCAGCAATGTGTGCACGGTTACCAATATGGCCATATGCGGCTGTTTGCACCTAGAAAGGCAAACCTATGAGCAGGGACAATGTGCCCTGACCATGTGTGTGCTGTCAACATTATACATTCCACCACCTACTCACCTGTGCCTATTTACGTGGTGACATTCACCAGGCACATGTGTCTGTAGGTAAGTGGCTAATGTACTGTTACGCACTTAGTTTGGCACCTTTGAGCAACAGTATGGATGTGTGATACTGCATATTTACTCACTATTATTAGGGTATGTAGGACAATGCTGACATCCACACACATATTTATGTATATAACAGGGATGTGTATATAAATGTAGCTGTGTGTGTGTGTATGATGTGTACTGTATAGGTGTTATGTAGATATATGGGGAGAGTCTATGTATCATTCTAATATATATATAGTTATATATATTGGTATATATCTATTTGACACTATATAGAAATGGATATACTATTTATGTGAGAAAAAGATCGTGACAGATGGATATGTATACGTATATGTCTATAGACATATCTATACATAACAGGTCATTTTGATGAAGGGGCAACAGAATTGTGCTCATTTTAACTAAGTGTATGGACATGCTCAGTGGAACTGTCAGTACTTATAAAGTGACTCCAGGCCATACCTATCTGTACTCCCATCCGGGATTTTGTGTGTTACAGACAATGGCATATGTACCTGTTTCTGCTGTACTGCACCTTACTCAAAATGTCTACGGCATTCCCCAGCTGTCTGCTGTACTTAATATGTGACAGATGTTCATAATATGACACCACACACAGACTGACAGCCTGTGAAAACACCAGCATAATAATACCTAACATGCAAAAGATGTAACTATTTCCAGATTAGAACCATCAACACCATCACCCATGGTAACTTCCCTAGTCCGCTTTGCCACACAGGCTGCAAGACAGAGAGGAGTCATTCATCACACAATCAACAGTGTGAATATGTATGTCATTATTCCTGCATTACGTGTGACATACAGTGTTTGATCAAGTTCTTTGTTACAGCCTGAGATTGTCTGGTCTGCTGATATACCATTGCTGACAATGTTAAAGCAGTTATATGAGGACATTGCTGTGTTGGGGGTAAAAGGACAACAGCACATAATCTGCTGGGATAGACAGCAGTCCAACTATCATGTAACCCCACTGTTTAACATCTCCCTTGAGTAATGTAGTGAATATTCCAACCATGAGGCCTAGTGATTATTAGGAAAGACATACAATTGGACTGGGTATCTGTAGTCCCATGTTGATGCAAGTTTTGTCCACATAGCCCAATATATTTCCTTGCATAAATGCAGCAGATCCATACATACAATATCATATTATAGTAATCTTTACATGTAGTGTGCAAGTTACAGACTTACCTTGAGAATACATCAGTTGACTGAACTGTAGATCAGGGCTGACTCTGTGCGATACAAGCAGTACACAGCCAGTACATGGATAGCTACAGGTTGCGTAGGTTTTCTGGCATCATAAATTTACTATATGTATGTGAGTAGGAGTAAGGTGTCAATCCCTATGGCCCTAGGTTGTCAGTGAATGTGCTATGCGTTGTCTCTTAGCCAAAGCCAGGGCGTACTGGAAACCTCTGTGTCTGCCTACAAGAACATCATCGGGAGGTTGCTCCTCCAAGTCCTCCTGTGATGTGGCTGTAGTGACCTAGGCAGTGGTGGGGGCTGTGTATCCCTACCTTTTGCTGATCCAGCTGCAGCTGTTTCTGCAGGATCATATTGTGTAGCATGGCATATACTGTGAATGTATGTGCACAGATGGCTGGAGAGTACTGCACGGCTCCACCAGATATATCAAGGCACTGAAACTGTGACTTCAGAAGCCAAAACACATGCTCTATGATATTCCTAGTTTGTGCGTGTGCCTCATTATGGCATTTGGCCATGGGTGTTTCTGCATTTCTGATGGGTGTCATCATCCACGGTTCCAGTGCATAGCCAGCATCCCCCAGGAAATTGCTGTGTAGGATTTCCCCCCAGCAAACATCTAGTACAGCCGTGATACATGCCAGATATTAGAGTCATGATAACTGCTAGGACTGCCAGCACACACATTCATGATAATCCCCTGGGTATTACACATGACCTGGCAGTTGATGGAGTGGTACCCCTTGTGGTTGACATAGAGTCTACCCTCCTCTCTGGGTGGTGACTTGATGTGTACTTGAGTACAATCTATGCCACCCAGTATCTCAGGATAGTGTGCTACATTGCAGAAGTTTTGCATATAGCTGGCCCTCGCCTTAGGGGTGAGGGGAAAAGAAATGTGCTTGTGGCATGTGGTAGCATGGCATGCAAAACTGGTGGAGTACCCTGGAAGCAGATGCCTGTGATACAACCATCATGTCCCCATTTGATCTTTGGAAAGTACCTGTAGCTAGTATCCTAAGGGCCACACATATCTTTGTTTCCACTGGGATGGGTTCCCCTCTGTTGGCTCTGGGTCCAAGTTGAGAGTGGCAGAGCTCAGTGAGTTCTTGTAGTATGTCCCTGTCCACCCTGTAGTGCTCTACAATCTCCAGCTCATGTAGCTTCTGGAAGGTTACTCTGGGCCTGAACACTCTTCTCCTTCTCTGCTTAGGCCTATTGTCAGCAGCAACAACAGCACTGACTTCAGCATCTAGCACATACAGATGTAGTAGACCTGCAGCAGCCACTAGCATTCTCTCAGTTAAAATACCCAAGTCTGCACTCCAATGGTGCAGAGTATGGGGGAAAAATTAGATTGTAGGGTGTATGCATACTTTATAGTGTTCTGCTGTAGGTGCTGACTGCTACCTATGACACATTCCACCTGCCTAGTATATCATTAACATAATTTAATAGCCTTATTTTAAGTTAAACAGGGGTCAACACTAATTAATATGTCATTGGCTTTCAGATATACCCAGATCTATGGCACGCCATGCAAACATGCGCCCAGTAGGTAAACAAAGCTTAGCACTTAGTGCACACACCCTCCCAAAAGTACACAGTTGGCACAGTGGCACATCATGCAAACAGGCAGAGCTGAACTGAAATAAGCTTAGAAGTCATTGGACACACACCCTCCCCTGATGTCAGCTACCTATTCTGTAAACACCTACATGGTTTTCTGCCTACACGAAGGAGATATGCGGACAAGATTACCCCTTTATGCTTTTCCATAACCCCACCTCATTTACATAGGGATCTGTGCACATGCCTTAGGAACTACACGCTTCCAAGCCTACCATGTTAACAACAGCAGCAATACATCATTGTAGAAACTCCACACAAGGTCATGCAATACATTCTGTCACATACTGTTAATTTTGTTTTTTTCCAAGTTTTTTTTTTTTCATAAAGCATGTTTACACACGGAGTGCACAGTGCAAACATGCCCAGATTATTAACAAAAAATAAAATTAATTTAACATATTGCCTTTAATTTTTCAGACACACAGGAGGATAGTTTCACTCATATCTGTATGTGGTATGCCATTTCTATCCATGTATCTACATTTTTACAGCCCCTTTTGTCTGTCTACACTCCTGTACATGGAATTTTTCTGTGTACATTATTGACACTGTCCCAGGGTCTGAAGAGCTGACTATCTGCTTGTGGGATCACTCTACCTAACTCATTTGCATGAGATTCACCTGCTTATGAGGTGATTTGCATGCCACAGAACTTCCCTTGTTTGTGCATGCATGCACACCACTTAGCAGTGTTTACTGAATCTAAAACCTGCTTACTTTCGTGTAAGCAGTGCTGCGCAATGCCTACAGGGTAAAAAAATATTGTGTAGGCTTTATCAAATTCCTCCCATAGATTTTTTTTTATTTCAAGTTTTTAGAAACTAAAATTTATCATCCCAACCTTATGAATTTCAAGTTTATGAAAAACCACACACACACACACACACACACACACACACACACACACACACACACACACACACACACACACACACATTTGTTTTCTTTACTTCTAAAATGTCTGTTGACTACACTGTATAATACAGATTTTGTTAATATTTTTCTAGATCTGGCTCACATTCTGAAACCATAACAAGTTGTCCTTCATATTCAGAGAACCTCTCACAGGCAGCACTAACTAATGTGCGATTGCAAGAAACACTTCATTAGCAGCTAATTACCATGTCTTTGAATTGAACAATACATTGTCAGAACTGACCTTGTTAGTGTTTCCCCTACCTGCACATGTATTTCAGTTGCAAAGGTATCTTTCAATGTAAAATTATACAATCGCACACACACACACACACACACACACACACACACACACACACACACACACACACACACACACACACACACACGCGCGCGCACACACACACACACACACACACACACACACACACAAATTCTTACTCACTAATTCACTCACTCGCTCACTTACTGACCTGCTCCTTGTACTTACCACCAATACCCCAACCACTCAGACATAACAAACACACATATACAACCATGCAGAGCTACATTCATGCCTTTACAGATGCATCTGTCCCCTTATACTCATATTCCTGCTTCTGTGGTACCTACCTATATTCATGTTATGGGTTGTGCCCAGTTTCTATAGGAGTATTGGAGTATATTGTCAAAAGACAACATACAGTTTTTCCTCCTCATATCCAAAATTACTTGGTAGCCTGAGTTTCTGAATGATTCTGTGGTATTATTCCATTGCTGTCATTTCCTGGAGAAAGCACATGGCTACTTTGCATTAGATGCTCTCTGAACTGTCACATTTGTTTGCAGCTTCCCCAGTTTGACTGCTGTCTGTGCTTTGTCTGATGTACCAGATTGGAGGAGGAGTAGTCTATGAAATACTTAACTATGAAGGTTTTCTAAGTGCAGTAAAGCTAAGGCTTCCATGGTGTACTAAGCCTTCTGAATCTCAGGGTGTATTTTTTCCTTCTGTGTTCTGTCTGTCCCTGGTTCTATGAGCAAAGTTGTCTTTTGTTTTCTCATGAAACATGTTTCTCCTAGTAAGGAATTTCCTTTTCTGAGGACTGCAAGTGAAGAAAGACTTCTTTCAGGGAGATTCTTATCTTTACTTAACTCCATTCAGACATCTAGAAACTTAGAGGTTAGCATATTTAAGAAGAGTTCTGCAGCCAGTACACACACACACACACACACACACACACACACACACACACACACACACACACACACACAAAAGCACATACATGTTTGCCAACTAAAATTAGCTATACATGGTAATTTTACTGTAGTAGATTACCATCAGCAGCAGTGTATCTATCAGTGCTCAAATCTCAGTGCAGAGGAAAGTATAGCAACGAATACTGCATCTGTCAGAAATTTGAGCTTTGCTACTGCTATTACCTATGCAAGGAAGTAGCCATATAAATAAATTCCTAATGCCTGCATTTTCATCCTGTGTAGTTGCAGTGTACACTTTTACATGTAAAACTGTGAGCAAGAGTCAGTCGTCATTAACAAAAGATTAATCATAAAATGAGAAGAGACACTACAGATATGTCTACTGTCTGTCTAATACTCATTACCTGCCTTGAGGCTATGACACTCTTCATTGTTAATTATGCCACATGCAGGGACTTTTTGCCACATATAACAGCATATTAATGACAGAAATTAGTATATCAGTTTTTCTAGATTCTTCATACATTCTTTTGAAAACAACTATGCCTTCCACATTGTGCATTTCCTGTTTAAGACACTTGCTAAGTAAGTCACTGATACAGGTTAGTGAGTTTGATGTAAAGCCAAGTCCAGAGCAGCAGTATCTGAGGCCTCTAATATTGTGGTCACTATTCCAGTGCAGTGCAGAAATGCCACATTGAAAAGGAAGACTGTTGTCAAACTGCTGCATGTTAACAAAGGTAACCATTGCAATAACATTTGATTTTCATGCCTGGCTACTTTAATTAAGTTCATACATTCTGGCTGTCTATGTAACATGGTTTAAGCTTTTTACTGTATTGGAGAAAACCATTAAAAAGTCTGGAGTAGTGGCATTATCAGAAATACTCTAATACATTGATTAAATGAACATCAACCTCCTCATGAAACACCAGGCAGAAAGGTCATTGCTGCATCTAAGATTTTGGGAATAAGGCTCACCTGCATCACCCTTTACAAAAGATGTACTCATACTGCTTCTTGGTTTAGCATATTTATGAAATGTTAAACGGGGATTTTAACATCCCTTGATAACACAGAAGCAACCATAAAGTTAGCAATGTCTGTTCTGCCTGGAATACAGTCCAGTGATGTCTATGCCCTGAAGTACTGATTTTTTTTACAGTGGGACTTTTAACAACCTCAACTGGATCTTCACAAAAACATGATCCTACTTCCTTAACTTGGTTAACTTTTCAGATGTAATGACCATGTTCCTACCTTTTTCACTTGAAAACATGGGGCCTTCTCTACTATTATAAAAATGTTACTAGCTCTATGGTCCTGCTATGCCCAAAACGAGATATGTAATCTGTCCATGGACATACTGAACTCGCTGCCTACCATAATAAAAATGTTGGAACACATAGGTGATGTGATACAATTTATTTTATCAATATGGGTTTCATAATATAGCTACTTAAGTTTTCAGACTACCAGAATTCTTTCTTTAGAAGCTAGCAAATTACTGATGTTAACATACAGCGATTTAATACTTGGCCACAGGTGTGTGTATGTGTGTGTGCTTGTGTGTGTGTGTGTGTGTGTGTGTGTGTGTGTGTGTGTGTGTGTGTGTGTGTGTGTGTGTGTGTGAAGCCAGTGATGTAGTAGCAGCTTATCCATGATTTGTTTCTCTGCATTATGCCTCTGCCTCCTGCTCCTTTAGGTGTCTTGTTTCCATGAAAATGATAAAAGAGGTATCAGAAAATGAATGAACAATTACTTAAAGCAGACTTATGCAGTACAATTTTACCTCTGGCAGATGCTTTGCATGGCAGGAATAAGAAAAGTCACTTATAGTTAAAATGAACTCAACTGTGCCTAAAAAGATCAGGGACAGACCCTTTACATCATTAAACATAAGGCTTAATTTAGTTCAGATAAACAGAATTACCACAAAGGCAATGCACATCACTTACCACATTGTCTTTTGTCCACTGACAGTTGCAAAAGACAAATACTGATTACCAGGCCTTGGTGAATCAAACTGTTGGTCAATCAACATTCCCCAGCATACTGTAATCTTATGTGGTTGATACTATGAAGGCACTTAGAGTTGTAGCTTCTTGTGGAACAGTGCAATAACCTGCAAATTAATGTGCTTGGACATGCCACCTTTGTGATGTCCTGGTTTCATACTCCAATTCTGTATAATTAGGGCACAAATAGTTACTACATCATTTTAAGAAATATGCCTATTAATATATTATACACTAAGAAAAATATTATTCTATTGAAGCCTTATTCATAATAGCTGTACCTGTCTTAGCCACATGACTCACACAGAAGTTACTTATAATGTTGTAATGTTGCAAAACATTCCCTTTTATTAGGTAAGAAAGACATAATCTCTATATACTATACACTGTATGCAATATATATACTTTGTAAAACTAACATATAATAGTGTCATTAGTCTAGTACACATGAATATTCATTGAAAGTATCAGCTGGCTTACAGATCAAACACTGCATGATCATCATAGTTTAATTGTTTCATGATGAGCATTTCATGATAGGTTTAGCAGGCACTGTTTAGATTTGATGTCACATCATTCACAATATAGTCATCCAAATCCAAAGGAATGACGTCTGTAAAGAAATTGTTAGTATATTTTGTAGTGGAATCTAGATAAGAAGATCTCATGAGAGTTGAAACATGCATCTGTTGTAAATCCAACGTAGTTTCTGATCGCTCGCAGTTGGATCCCACACATTGAATCTTTGGCTAATATTTTTTAAACTATTTGCAGTCATTGCTTTTGTCCTCCTCAGCAGTAAATTAACTCCCTGCATTACATAAATGATCTTGGCTTTCATGATAGCCATCTACAGTCACTAGATTCTGTGATTTGTGACTGAATTTCTGACAGTATCACTCTGATTTTTCTCCTCATAATGATGAGTTTCTAGCTGTTGCATCATACTAACGCTTCTGTTTCTGCTGTCCTTTATTCAGTGACTTTGGTGCTTGTGTCCTACTGTATGAAAATAAAAACAATCTCAGTGTTCTTCCCATCAGTAGTTTTGAAGGACATAATATTATAGCCTATAGTAGAGAATTTCTTTAGTCTATCAACATTAAATGAACGTAAGCTTGTCAGATGCATTACATTTCTTCAATATGTACTTTACAACTTGAATTATGTATTCAGCTTACCCCTGGATTGAGTATGTTTAGTGCAAATCATTATGTAATGCAAATGCCATGCCCTGAACTGCTGGCACACACAATGTAGACTGTTATGTGGCATCACCTTTTCTGATATTTCATGTATTGCAAACACTGGCTTGACCAGACAGATTATTGATGAGGCTCTCATAACAATGACATGAGCAATGTCCTTGCATTTCAAATAAAACAGATAGTAAGAAGCTGCGGTGGTGCAGCAGTTAGCATTGTTGTCTCACAGCAAGAGGTTCCTGGTTCGATTCTCGACTGGAGTGCCTTCTGTGCAGAGTCTGCATGTCCTCTCTGCGGTTGAGTGAAATTTAAAAACATGCAGGTAGGGAATGAGTGTGTACCTTCTTTAAAGGGTGGGTGCCAGGCTGGCAACTCAATACTGTAAAAATAACTGCCAACCAGTAGAGGACCGGAACTCCACTGTGGTGACCCCTAACCAGGAAAAGCCAAAAGAAGAGTAAGAAGTTAAAATTATTATGCTGGAAGAGCAGCCAAGACAATGCTGGCATCTCATGAGGTATCAGTCCTGTTTTCAGATTTTGGTTTCTGTGCATGTTTGAAAGGGTGCAGTTTTGTACTACCTGATTTGAGTGCATTGTGATGTTAGGCCAAACCAAGATATCTCTGTTTCTCAGCCTTTAGACATCCACAGAAGTGACTCATAAATTTTCAAATGCATCTTGTTTCTTAGCTGAGATGGAACAATGACTTTATTATCCCCGGATAAGAGACCTTGCATTCAAGATAATTCTTCTCTGAAAGTATGGTATAGTTAAATTATCAAATCAATTTGTTGTGCATTTTCTAGCTATCACAAGATTATGGATATTCTTGCAACAGTTGTATTTTTGTTCTGCTTCTTTAATCTGCCTTCAGTTCATGTAGTGTCTCAAGTGTCTCTAAAATTTGTGTTAAACCCAAAGAACCTCCATATCTTCTAGTAAATCATCTTGCTTTTTTCATGTAATCATTGTGTAGCATGTCAGTTGTATGCATTAGCTTGCCAGGTTTGGATGGCACTTCATCATTATAATTTTGAAATGTTAGCAGCATTCTTTGCAGTCTAGTTGATGGTTTGTGAATGATGTCTAGAAGATGCTCTGTAAGCATTTGTGGTCAGTGCTACATAGGAGTTTGAGTTGTGTCTCCACTTTAATATTCTTCCCATACATATCAAAGTCAAAGTCAAAGTAAACTTTATTGTCATACAAATCAGCACAGAGGAAAAAGTGCATATCACTGCACAAAATTTTGATACTCAGGCTCATACCATAAGAATGATAGTTTTCAGAAGGAAAATAGATTAAATTAATAAAAATTTAAACAGTAACAATAAAAATGAAAATAAGATACTAAAAATAAATAAAGTAAAACATTTAAAATCGTATTTACAGCAGAAACAAAACAAATACAACAACAACAGGAATACACTCAGTAGAAATATAAGGATAAATAAAAAACAGTACTATGCATAAATAAGAGGTACAGATGTAAAACGTACACACCAAATATATGCCATAAACATATAATCATAATATCTGACAAGCAAGCACTACAGCCATTACTTCCTTCTCAGTCTGTGCATACCTGGGCTGTGTATATGTTAAAACTCTTGATTCACAGGCAGCTGGCTTGTCCTCCTTCAGTAGCACTTCTCCAAGCCCTTTTTGGATTACAACCATTTGTAGAGTCAAACATAAGGCTACAACAAAACATGCGAGCTGCTATCAGTCTCTTCATTAGTACAAATCCTCTGTCTTCATCCTCTGACTACTTTTTTTTGTTAGGTTAGATTTTAAATTGTGTTCCATAACTTTTTTTAATTGGCACAGATAAGCTGCTTGCACTTGTCTAAAGTAATGTACATTTGCACAAACAGATTTAATTACCACATTATTATTCAGGTTTTGGTACTTGATGACATTTTTTACTAGGACACCTTTTTTATAATTTCTAGGTTGTATTTCAGTTTTAATTTATGTGATAATATCTGAGATAATCAATTACATTTGCACACATGGATTTAATTACCACATTATTGTTCAGGTTTTGGTGATTGATAATATTATTTTACTAGGGTACCCTTTCCTTAATCCCAAAACCACCAGCACAAGGAGAGTAAATCCAAACACAAATTCCACGCACTTTACCAGTTGCCTTTTATTAAACGATCTGGTACCTTGGCCTTTCGCCTTCAAAGGATCACAAAAAATGTGTATTTTTTCATGTACATATATATATATATATATATATATATATATATATATATATATATATATATATATATATATATATATACACAAGTTAATAACAATTATCACAAGCACCTAGCATCAATTAATCAATCAGTCGCTGATATAATCACAAATTTAAAGTGACATTTACAATAAATTAGAAAGAGGAACAATGTATCACAGTAAACCACATAAGAAATGTTAAATACCATACATAATAATATAATAATAATAATTATTATGGCATAAATTAAATACCTAATTCCAAATTAAGTCCAAGAGGCTTCAAAGTTTTAAATTTTAGAATCATTTTAGTCTCCAATTCAAGTAATTTATAGGTATAATTCCCCCCTCCTCCAATAATTAATGGTTTACCCAGTACACAAAATCTCAAACTATTTGGGCAACCATTATGTTTATCAAGAAAATGTTGGGCCACAGGGCTAATTTCGCTATGGTTTCTAATGTCTTTTAAATGCTCTAAAATACGAATTCTAACCATCCTTTTTGTTTGCCCTATGTACCAAATGCCTACACATGAACAACCTAGAATATACACTACTCCTATTGATCTACAGTTAAAGTAAAATCTAGGAGCAAAAGGTATGCCATTAATCCTATTTACATTAATTACCCTCTCACAAAGACTACAGTGACCACAAGGATGTGTACCTGGAGAAAGATTATGCTTTTCATCCCCTTTCAAGAAGTTATAATTCAATAACTCTTTTAAATTTTTCCCTCTCTTATAGGAAAAAGTGATATGTTTAGGAAAAAGATGACCTATATTCTCATCCTCATTAATTATATACCAATATTTTCTCACTACCTTCACTAATTTATCAGATAGAGGGGAAAATTTCGTAACATAAAATAACCTCTCCTCATCATGAAACTCTTTACTATTAAATACTCTAAGAGTCGATCTATCCAAGGTACTCCTAGAATTTCGATACTCACAAGAATTATCAACAATACCAAGTAACCTGTTTTTACATTTTAACAAATGATCTTTATCATAACCCCTCTTACTCAGCCTCAACTCAACATTATTTAATTCATTATCCCTCTCCATATCATCACTAGTATGGTCAAAAATTCTTTTAAATTCACCTGAAGGTAATGAATACAATAAATGCCCAGGATGCATGCTACTTGCATGTAGGAACATATTTACTGAAGTACTTTTCCTAAACGGCCTATAGCAAATATGTTCCTCATCATTATATAGCGTCACATCCAAAAAAATAATCCTTTCCCTATTAAATTCATAAGAGAAGGTTAGTCCATGTTTATTCTTATTTAAAATATCAAAAAAATCCAAAAAAATCACAAATATCACCCCTATAAATCAGAAAAAGATAATCAGTAAAACGCTTATATAATATAACGTTCTTTTTATAAAACAGAGTGGGATAAATAAATTGCCATTCAAAAAATCCCATGTAAATAATGGCATATGAGGGTGCAAAGGTAGCCCCCATAGCCATTCCTTTCAATTGCAGAAAGAATTCATTGTTAAAGCAAAAGTAGTTATGGGTAAGACAAAATTCAAGTAAGTTAACCAAAAAAGTTGTTCTAGGTCCATCACCCAGCATCTCCATCACTGCTTCCAATCCCCATCTTCTACTAATATTTGTATACAGTGATTTCATGTCAATGGTCACCCAATAATAATCCTGACACCATTTCACCTGAGAGAGTTTATCCAACAAATCTTGAGTGTTAGAGATGTGTGCTGTCACTTTATTCAAATGTTTTTTAAGATGAAAATCCAGGAAGATGTTCACATTACTTAACAAAGAACCTGTCCCTGACATTATTGGCCTACCTGGGGGTCTTTCCAAACATTTATGCACTTTAGGCAAGGCATAAAAAATAGGTGTCAACGGTTTCTTAATAAACAATTTACAAACATCCTTATGATTAAAGAAACCAAGATGTTCCCCTCACTCTAATAGAGTTAGAAGTTCATTGTTAAATTCCATAACTGGATCCTTTTTCAAGCGCTTATATTCAACCACATTATTTAGTAAATCTTTTACCATTTCACAATAATTAGATTTTTGTAAAATGACCCAATTACCACCTTTATCAGCACACTTAAAAATGAATTCCCTTTTAATTTTCACCATGCGCTTAAGGACCATGCATTCATTTTTATTTAAGTTATACTGCTTTTTGTTCTTATAGAATTTATCCAACATTAGTGACAATTCTTTAAACAGAACTTTAAAGAAAGTGGCAACAGCAGGTACCTTAATATTAGGTGTAAATTTACTATCAGAAACCAAATAGGGTAGTGACAATTTTCCATAACCTGTGTGATAATATTCCACAATCTCTGTTTTTTCATCTTCACAAACAAAGTCAGCATCTTCATACTCATAAATAGATACATTTAATAATTCATCACACTCAAGATTATTTTCATCTAATATATTATTAACAGGATTAATAGCACTGTTCTGAAAATACACCTTCAAGTATAGTTTTCTGATAAACATTTTTAGTTCCATATATAAATCACCAAGGGAGGAAAAATATGTAGGCACAAATTTACTGCCTTTAAGTAACACAGATTTCATGTCATCATTAAGAACCAAACTAGATAAGTTAATAATACATAATGTCCGTTCATTCTGTAGACTCACTTGTTCATTCCTTGAAGCGATTTCTGCCTTTTCTGCCATTCCTTCCCTGACCTGATTTATTGTTTTGAAAGGAATTATTTGTCCTCGAGGAACTTGCTGTACCATTTGCACCCTCAGTCTCCACATTAACATCATTAATGGAGTCAGCAAAAGTCACATTTTTAGTACCACACACATTTCCTTCTAGTTCCCCTGAGGACACTGAGACACTTCGTTGCGTCTGTAAACCTCTCCTGACCTTTGACCTAATACGCGTGGGCTCACGTTGCCATGAGAACAGAATACCAGTCTCATAGTCTTTCATATCCCATAAAAGTTTATTTCTTTTACGCTGCAAGATATCAGGTTCTAGTTTGGAAATCTTTTCATTGATTTTAGAAAATTGCATCCTAAAACATAACTCCTCCACCACCTCGTCCTGTAGATGCAATATTTCACTTTTTAATTTATTGTGTGCTCTTTGGTTCCGTTTAACTAATATACGGAGCCATTTCATAGTACACTCTAAAGAAGCCTGTTTCCATTCATCAAATAAATCATGTTCCTCTTCTGAAAATTCAGTGGCAGGAAGTCGATCAATACGTAAGCCTCTGGGAGTTAGATTCAAATTAATGTACTTTTCCAAGAGGCGAGTATCAAGGAACAAAGCAGTTTCTTTAGTCATAAGTCTTTCTAATAATACAAAACGGCCATCTACCTGGCTATTACCACCAACATTCCATGGATCCATATTGGTAAACTTTTTTTCACGCTCACTGACCACATCAGCGAAAAAGGTGGCTCCTGACATATTCATCTGCCCCGAAGCTCCAGCTGCCTGTGTCATCTTGCAACCGGTAAGTGTCTGAATAATGAATAGCAAATAACTCCAAAAACACCAGCACAAGGAGAGTAAATCCAAACACAAATTCCACGCACTTTACCAGTTGCCTTTTATTAAACGATCTGGTACCTCGGCCTTTCGCCTTCAAAGGATCACAAAAAATGTGTATTTTTTCATGTATATATATACACAAGTTAATAACAATTATCACAAGCACCTAGCATCAATTAATCAATCAGTCGCTGATATAATCACAAATTTAAAGTGACATTTGCAATAAATTAGAAAGAGGAACAATGTATCATGATAAACCACATAAGAAATGTTAAATACCATACATAATAATATAACGACTGGTAAAGTGCGTGGAATTTGTGTTTGGATTTACCCTTTCCTTAATTTCTAGGTTGTATCTCAGTTTTAATTTATGTGAGAATATCTGAGATCATCAATGTGATACTCCTATCCTTTAAAGTACAGGTTGTGACTGGGTAGGTGTTTTCTTGTACTGACAATAGGTAATTAAAACCTGTGAATGCTAGAGATGGGTCTACTGCATTGTAAAAATAAATCCAGTCTATATTACCTAGTTCTGTTAAGATGGTGTGTTTAGATGATTCAAATATATGTCAATGAAAGCTGGAGGGCTGTTTTTTTTTTACAGTCCAAGTGGTTATTACCATATTCCAGTCACTCACTGAATCTGGTAGTATTTCTATGGATTGAACTTTATTGGATGAGTTAGGTATTACGATGTCTAAGATAGTTGTTTTATGCTTTGCTAAGTTAAGTGTTGCCCTGGGGTTTATTAGCAATCATATAGGACTTGCACTAAGCCTACATGATATAAACATGTTAGCCAACGAGTGCAATGAGCAGCAGCACTAATCAAATATGCCTGCTGCTTTTTATGCCTACACATTTGCAAGCACCTATTCTTGGCCAGCAATAGTCTTCATGGTCATGGAAAGGTGCTTGCAAGCATCAGCACAGAATGTAAAAAAAAGACTTGCCTATAGGCAAAACTAATATAAAGGCACATGGTGTAGCCCAGAAATAGTAGGGGCAGGTACAGTGAAAGAATTCTGAAGGATGGGAAGTTAATGGAAAAACTGTACACTAAGAGCATTGGTTGTACTCCATGAATAATTCAGAGGGAAGAGAAATGGGGAAATTGTACTCAGATACTCCAGGCAAATATGTTGAAGTATCAAAGAAATATTTGTAACATAAATACTCCCATAATTATTTAATGAAAATTAATCTCAAAAACAATACTTCACTTATGCACATAAATGAAAACAGACATGCTAACAAAGTATGCAAGAGAGACCTAAATCTACAGTGTAACAAAGGGAGTTAATGTGATATCCATGTTAATAAAATGCTGATTTGAGGTAACAGTTAGCAAGGAAAGAAGATATATTAAGTCTTAAATGCATAGACTCTAGTTATTGCAAATGAGATGTATATACAGTAAATTTATGTATGCTAGCAGACACCACTGCTGTATTCTCCACCTTAGCATGTATACGCAAGAACAAATGAACATTGCAGCTTTGTATCGTGCACATCTTAAAGGGACATCATTTTGCAAATAACTGTTATTGGTGCCCATAAGAAGGCTATAAACACGTATTAAGACAATCGCATGTTACATAGTCATGCAAATGCTAAATGGTAAAATTATAACACTCAACATACATAAGTGACAAACGGCAACACAGATCAGATCACATTTATTTTATAAGGGGATGCTAGAATTTGCTAGATTAACACTGTGCCACTGTAATACATCTCATAAGTCGAAGTGTACATGATGGTGGTTGTGAAGTAGCCAACTGTATATGACAGTAATCATAGTCACACTATTTAAGTAGTGATGATTGTGAACCACCTACCTATCCAGTTACACCATTTATACAGACATAATCAGCAACCAGTGATGCAGGAGGATACTGAGTCCAAGTGAGGTGTACAGCATCTATGAAAGGTTGACATCAACATTGTATTGCCTAGGAGATGTGTGTGGTAGAAAGAGTTTTATAGCCATCTAGTCTTATAATTGTTGCCACTATAAATGTATGTAAACCAGTCCTGAATCCATTTACAGTCTCACACACACACACACACACACACACACACACACACACACACACACACACACACACACACACACACACACACACACACGCTCATAAAAGGTAATCCCTACTGTATTCAAACCCCCTACCTAACTAGTTATTAATTTTAGAAAATAGTGTAAGAATCGCAAGCACCAAATGAGAAGTCTGACATTAAAAATGTGGAAGTACACTTTAGAAAGCATAACTTCATCAGCACGTTACAGAGAAGATGTTGTTCTGTAAGGTGAGATAAGGGGATGGTGGAGTCATCTAGCAGTTTAAAATGTGTCTGTAGAGTGGAAGTTGATTGCTCACGGCTGCATTGGACAACATGCTCATCTTTCTTTATTCTCCCCCATCACACACACAACTTTCCCATGTTGAACAATGAACCTCCTATCTATCTAGTTACACAACCTAGAGAGTACAGTTGTAGTTGTAAGCACTGTAAGAGAAGTATGGTGCTTAAGGGGAGAGAATGCCCTTTTAGGAGGAAGACCTTTTGAGAGGATGACTTCATCGGTGTGTTGCAGAGAGAATGCTTCTGTTAAAAGTGGGATAAGGGACCTGTTTGTAAAGTTAAAGGACTTATTCTCAGGGGAAGTGGGTACATTACCAAGCATTATACACACACAAGTTTCTTACAGTGAGCATTGAACCTCCTACTTATTTACGAAAATCACCAAAGAAGAAAAAGCTGTATTGCCACATCCAAAAACCCAATGACTTCTATTCCAAATGAATATCTGTTTAATTCCACAGCATGTAGAATAATAGAGAGACAATAAAAAACACAGCAATGGATGTCAAATAATCCAGAAAAAATATCTTCTTCTAGCGCCTCGGCCGTAACAGCCTTTACACAGTCTCTCTGTAAAGGCTGTTACGGCCGTGGCGCTAGGAGAATATATTTTTTCTGGATTATTTGACATTCATTGCTGTGTTTTTTATTGTCTCTCTTTTATTCTACATGCTGTGGAATTAAACAGATATTCGTCTGGAACAGAAGTCATTGTTTTTTTGGATGTGGTAATACAACTCTTACTTATTTAGTTACACAATCGAGAAAGCATAATTTTTATAACAAGCACCATAGGAAATGTCTGAATTTATTGATGTGAAAAAAGCACATTTATACTTATAAAAATGCATTGTTTTGAACAGATGATACTGTGCATCACGGGTTTTGGGACAAATGCATATGCATGCATAGGACAACATAACAGCAGAGTGATTGCTCAATGTAATGACATACTTCTGTAGTAAGATTTATATGCTGTCCGTCATGTACGTAGCATTATTATGAGGGACATGTATCTCTTTCTCAGGATGGAATGCCAAAGAAAATCACAGTTGTAGACGTGTAGATTATCCTTCAAATTTTCCAGCCACTTCATTTAGGGCTGATTGCACACTTGTCTTGTCTCATGCTTACACATTGTACATTGACAAGACAAACAGACATTTCCTGCATATGACTGTTCACTGCAGAATAAGAGTGGTGTATTATGTGAGCATATGTTAACCAACATTGTAAAACAGTTGCAAGTGCAACTATTGGATGGCAGACATATATTAACCAACTGAGATAATTAACTTGTTTTCAAAATTCAATACAGGCATACAAACGTACAACCTAAACAAAGAATTATTTGTTGTGTTTTTGGTTTTAACTCCCTGCCAGAAAAGCAGCACTACCAAGGTCAGTTGTGCTGCTGATGCAAATTATCAGCACATGCATAATCGTATCTTGAGGTATTGAACTTAGAGTGGGAATCAGCAGTAGTCTATAGTGGTCTTTGCCAACTTTTGTTCAATGAAGCATTATATGCATACAACCATATGTGAACCTGTTGGAAAACTGAATAGATATGTGTTATGGTTATGTTTCATCTGCAATCATTTATACATTTGTCATTACAGTTTCATTTAATCAATACTTATATGAATGCTGCAGGTGTATTTTGAAACACATCAGGGATCAAACATGTTATTGCTGGTGGAAACATGGTCTCTGGAAACATTTTGGGATCAAAAGAGTTTATAGGATAACACAGCATTGATGAGAAGAATTGGATAACTGGAATGCAGGAATATAGAATACAGACATAACACATTAGTACATGTTTCATTTCTGCACATATTTGTGTTGTGTTACTGACTGCTTTATCAGTGTAATCATTCAGGCAAAATCTGTACAAATGTACTCAACATTTCAAAACATTCCAAAAAGTGTTTTGCATCCATCTGGGTTTGAACCTTGAGGTCATTCCAAGAAAAAAATAATACTTGAGTATTGCCTAATAATGCCAAGTAGGAAGTCGTACTATGCAGAGTTCACAGGCAAATTTCAGAAAATGAGTATGTATGTGTTCATTTTCATTATACTCTGATAACTAATGTGTACATCCAACTCTTCAGCTTGTTGAAAAGTATGTTAAACCGACTAAACATAGCTAAGCACAGCTGTGTGAAGCGCACCAGAGTAATACATCTGAAGTCAAAATTCACAAGGTTTTGCCATAAGCCGTGTATTTTCATTTAACGTTAATTGCATTTGTTGCCTGGCACCAGAGATTGTGCAAATGCAGAGGTGGAAGAATAATGATACAGAAGGGAGAAAATACATCAATATGGTGCGAGGGAGGCAGTGATAAAGTAACATTTTTTACAGAAGCAGGATAATAGTGGCTCAGAGCAATATGTGGCCAACAGGTGCACATAAAATAGTGTACCAAACACGTCAGTAATACTTAGCTAATGATTGGATTAGAACCTTTGAAAGTAGTCAAAAATCTATCAATACATGTGAGCATCATCTCATCACGTCACAAAGGAATGCCATTTAATAACACAGTTGAAGGACAGTGACAACTTACTGAAGCAGACAGAGTGAAAGAGAGACACAGATACAGAGAGGGATAGCAGCATAGGGATAGCAACAATATGTTTGGTAGAATATGCAGGAATAACTGTATGGTGTATTACCTTTTCGTATTAAATCATTATTCATCTCTCAAGCTCTGTACGATGAAGTGGTTGATACAGGGAAAGATAAGGGCAGCAGAGTGCAACGAACATGGAGATAAGCAGGATAAGGTTGACTTAATAAGTTTCCCTGATGTGGCTGCAATGTTTTTGCAAATGATGTCTTGCTGCACTATTCAAATGGTATGTTAATGAAATGCTGTAAACTGAGTGAAATATAGATGCCTGCAGTTAATTATATGATAAAAATATGAAATGTCATGAAATAATCATTTTTACCTACAGCTGTAATTGAGCCTATGACACTAAGCAAAAACATAAGTCTATAAACAAGGGAATTATCTCAACATGCAAAACAGGAACTCTTCGTTCATTACCTCTAGCAGCCTAGGAAGAGTTACAGTAGCTGTTTCACAGTACTGCATTTAGTATGTCTTTACTCTGCATTCCCATAGTACAGCAGATTTAAGCACATTTGTGCAAAAGTAACTGGACCACTGTGGCTGACATTTAAATCTTCAAATTTTGCAATAGGAGATTAAACAGCATTCACCATTACTCAGCATCGTTGCACTATGCCAACCTCCATGCAAATGCTGAGGACATAAAGTGGAGGCTTTTCCGTGAGCCATTTCTGGCCAGCTGTGTTTTGTTATGTGTGAAAAAGGGGTGAACAGGACAGTTGTGAAAATGGGGTTTCAAATGACAGGGTAGGCTGCAGGGGAAATAATACAGGAATCTGCAGGAGGGTGGTGAGACAGCACCATAGCTATCCACTTCTTCACAATTTAAATGTACTATTGTACAAACAATTTCATGGCTATGGAGCGACACCACACCAGGGATGGGTGACAACAACAGAATAATGCTGTATGGCCAATTGAACCAAATCAGGTGTGTCAAGATGACACATAGGCAAAATGGAGAGGTATGTATGGGGCATATTTTTCTGTGGAACCGGTGCCCATTTTCTTTTAATGTTTGGGAAGGTGGGGGGGTAGAAGAATGTTGTGGAAGATGCATAAGAATGAGAGAGTCAGGTAGGTGGGTAGGTTAGAAGCAAGTGCAGACATACAGGACAATCCAAGACAGACAGGGATGGTGACAGAGACAAATTTTTGGGGACACCATGTTGGGAAATAGGTAGGAAACATCAAAGATACACCCATGTCCATCTTGAGAAAAGTGAAAATCTAGTCCTCACCCTCAAAACTGTTGCCATTGTCTCCTGCATTAGCTGCTTCAGTCAGTGCCAGAAGTGGTATCATTATTGCAATACAATGCAGGACCTTTTTCAGCCCTGCTGATACATGCAACAAGACCCTACTCTATGATGTTGTCCACCAGTCCTGTCAGCTCTTGTAGGGTGACAAAATCACCACCTCCACTGGTACTGCTCCCAGAGAATAGCAGTGCATCAGCAGCTGGGGCAGTGCTACCTGATGCTGGTGGAGCAGGCTGTGAACCCAAAAATTAAGGTGCCTGTGCTGCCATATGTAGAAGTATAGTGGGCCTAACCAGACTGGTCATTCTACCTTTCTGTGCTGTTTGTCATTTTGCTTTTTACATCAAGTTATGCAAACAGCAGAACGGTAATAAATAACAACCCTGCCTCAAAAAAAGAGAGATTTGATGGGAAGAGACAAAACAAAGAGATAATTAGATCCATGGAATGTCACATTCATTTATTTTTTCAATAAACATGCTTGGCAATACATAAGCAATTATGATAATTTACTATAGTACACCTTTGCCATTTCCATATATGATGTTAAGGTAATAATGTGTCCTAAAATAAACAAATCTCACTGCTATGATATAAGAAAGAGCAGCCTTTATTTCCCTATGCTTGATAGGATATCTGTATTCAAATGTAATAATTGCAATTACCATATTTGAATTGTCCCAGACATATTATTGCAGTTAATATTTTAGAAACAGTATCCTGCAATAAAATGTAATTGCGTCTTCCAAGTACTGAAACCAATACACAGTTAAGCTGATGTTACCATTGCCTAGTGCAAATAGCAAGAGTTATTGGGGAAGGCATGCATGCTTGATCTCAAGGATGAGGTATGCCAGCTCAGGATGCTAGTGACTGAAGGACTGAAAGTAGTTATGTGTCTTGTATTTGGACCTGAGGCATCCTTACCAATGCCTCTTTGAGGTGAGTTAATCTCTCCTTGTGTGCCTCATGGTTTGCTACTATTTCCTTAGCAGCTGTACATTACAGTACAGTGCAAAAAGAACACATATCTATATCTATATCTATATCTATATCTATATCTATATCTATATCTATATCTATATCTATATCTATATCCATGTGTGTGTGTGTGTGTGTGTGTGTGTGTGTGTGTGTGTGTGTGTGTGTGTGTGTGTATATATATATATATCTATATATATATATATATATATATATATATATATATATATATATATACGTGACATCCAGCTAATATCCTTCCAGACTGTCAACAATAATGTGACGACCCCACTTAAAACCGAGATCAGTAATTAAGGAGTCTTAATCCTCACTACTGATTCCATTGTGGGAGTGTGATGGAAAACACCAGAGCACAGAGCACATAAGAGTAACATTCCACAATTTCCTTAAGAGTACAACAGGAGCACACTCTATTGGTTCCACTTTGAATTATTGAACATACAGAACGTCGACTTGCAGAACAACAAGATGACAACATCAACAGTTTATAACAGCAAACTCCCAGAATGGCAAATTTTGCCTCTGGGAAACTCACCACTTGGCCACCACTGACTGTTGCCCTTTCCTCCACTATAGTGTGATCTCAGAGTTGTTATATTTAGGTAGGGGGTGGGGGTTGAAGCCCCCCACTATAGTGGGTTTTATTTATGTATAATTTTATTTTATCTACTATGGAGGTTTAGTTAACCAATTATGTTATTTCTCGGGAAACTAACCACTTGGCCGCCACTGAGAAATATAACATAATTAGTTAATTAAACCCCCTGCAGCAGCCTACAGCTGTAGCACTTCATGAGGAATGCCACAGAAATCTTGGACTTCTCAACACCCTACCTTTGTACTCTAAATTTATCACCATTCTCTCCAACACCAGCCATGTCTGCAGAAGTCAAGCTAACAATATATGTCTTAATCACTTGTATTTTTTATCTAAACTCATTGCACCTACACCTTGTGCACAGACATAGGTAAGTGATAGGTGGAGTTTCCCCACTTAGTACTATACAGAAGGTTGACAGACAAGCAACACCACCAGGTTGTTTTGTTTTGCAGAAGGTAGCCTACATCACATTTTTCACTTTTTTCTTAAGCAGTGAGCCATGTTAGCACACTGTCAATTAGAAAGCAAATGCAAAAGACATTAGAAAAAAATATATGAGAGAGAATAAAGCAGACAGTAAAATGGATTCAATCAATGGGTATATATAGCAATGACTAGAGCAAGAAATGCATTACAGTGGCACATTCATCCTTCTCACATCTCCTTGCAACATTAGAAATGTACTTTGTAGAACACCTTATCAGAGTTGCAGTTAATAATGTGAAACTGGACAGACAACAGCTCACATATTGTTAACAATACTGACAATAGTTGATTTTAAACAACACAATGATCAGAATATGTGAATAAATATGTATTCAGACCACATTCTGTAGAAGTATTAGCCAAGTGGATTTGGACCTTCCATTAGCTGACCTTTTCTGTAAGCACCCTGCACTGACACTTTGTGCCACAGAGAAAGTTACTTGAGAAGTGGAATTTCTTCACTTAGTACTGTCCAGAGTGCTGATGCATGCACACCATTCCCAGATGCTATTGTACTATATAAGACAGCCTAAACTAAATTATCTACTTTTTTCCTTGGGTAGGGAACCATGTTTGTATACTGCTGAGCAGAGTGCAAATGGAAAGGACATTACAAAAATGTATGAGAGTCAGAAAAGCTGACAGTATAATCAATGCAATCAATGGGTATGTCTAGCAATGACATCTCCTTGCAGCAGCAGAAACGCACTTTGTAGAACATATTTTCAGGCTTACATTTAATGACAAATAATGTGAAAAAGGACAGGCAACAGCTCACATGCTATTAGCAATACTGAGAATAGTTGAGTTTTAAACACCAGTAATAAAAGCAAATGTGTGTAAATATGTATTTCTATCACCTTCTGTAAAATTAATAATAAACTGTATTTGAACCCTGCATCATCTGTCTTATTTCTCTCAAATTACTGCAATTACACATTGTGTCACAGAGATAGTTATAAAGTATTGTACAGACTGCTGATAACTGTGCACTGTTGTCGTGTGTTTGTGTTGCATAAAGCAGCCTAAATTAAAATGTTCACATTTTTCCTTCAGTAGTGAACCCTGCTTGTGTACTGCTGAGCAGCATGCAAATGCAGATTACAAATTAAAAATAAATAAATAAATAAAAAGCATATTGACAATTGAAATATGAGCTGTAGTCAAGATTTGAACACTGCATCAGCTGTCTTATTTCTGTCAGTCATTTATATCCTGTGCCACAGAGTTGGACATCTGTCAGGTTTATTCTCCACAGTCATTACTATCCAGGTTGCTGATGGCCATGCACAAGTGCCAGACTTATTTGTGCTACTGAAGGCAAGCCAAATTAAAATGTTCACTTTTTTCCTTAAAAGTGGCACACAAATATAGAAGGTACTATTTAGTAAAAACATTTGCAATTTCTTTGGATAACAATTGATAAGAACATGAAATTAATCAAAGTGTATATCTGGCAATGGCCAGAGCTACTGATGCATTACACTAGCACATTTAGCCTTCTCACACGCCCTTGTCATATTACTGCTATCACAATATCAGGACTTTAGGTAATGCCATGCCAATAGAAAAGGGGATAATGCATTCATTGTTCACACAGCACGCATAATTATTGTCATAATTGCAAATGACATATCTGGCTGTTGATTTTTGTCAATATTGACATTACTTGAGTTTACCACCTCAACACATCATACACCAAAAATAAGTGTCAATCTTTATTGAAGTCCTCGCTCAGTAAAATGATCTGTGAACAGGTTTTGAACTCTGCATCACCTGCACTGTTTCTCTAAGATGAATACATTTATATATTATGCCACTAAGATAGGTGTATGACAGCTTGATTTTCTTCACTTAGTACTATCCAGAATGCTAAGGAAAGCACACCAATGCCAGTCTTAATTGTGCTGTTGGTGGCACTCCAAATTAAATGTGTCAGTTTTTACCTTGGGGAGTGAATTGCTATTTACTGCTATTGGCTACTGTCAATCAATGGAGCACAATGCCAAATGGCATGCAATTGATCAAGGGAAAAAAAGACACATTTTAAAACAAGTATGTTACTGTACATTTCTAATGTTTCCTTAGCTTTATTTGTTATCTTGCAACAGAAACCTGTACAGATTTAAACCACCAAACCATGTTATTAAGAACAATCATTTAAGATAATTTCCTATATTTGCTACAGACAATTACAAATGTATATGCAAGAAGTAAAAGTGTTTAGATGTACTATGCAACATTGTAAAAACTCACATTGAAAGTACAATAGAAATGATCTATGAAAGTTGTCCTTTCTCATTTGCCAGTAAATGTTTGGATGAGTGGGATATTGGGAGTTGTTAGGATACACATATACACACACAATGCTAAACAAAGAGTGCAAACAATACATGTTTATTCCTCTCCTCTCCCCCTTATCTATAATTTCCTAACAGCATTGCTATCTGACTTTTATTGCATATGGTATCTGTATAAAAGCTTAATGTATCCCATGAATATGCACAGCATTTCATAGAAAGAGGCAGAAAGTGTGGTAATTAAAATAGTATTTGAATGTTAGGAATGCTGCTGTCCTAACTCAGTCAATGTATTTTCAGACATATTGCTAAGTCTTTTCTCCCTCACACACCTTCAGTAAGTGTACATCAAAGAGGGGAAACAGTGATTGTACATTCAGTCAGAGTAATCATAGACACCTACAAGCCATTATGTGGTAACACTTCTCAAAGCTTGTCCTTGCAATTCTAGAGCATGTGCATGCCATCCTGCAACTCCTTATACCATGTTTAACTTTTCTGCATTTAGTACAGATTGTGGTATTCAAGAATGCTAATGAAGTTACACTTCATTTACATACTCAAGTGCTCAGAGTGCTTAGTCTGCACTATAATAAAGGTGATCAAGTTGATAATGAATTTATATAATAGTGGTGTACTGGATACATACAGTTTGATATTGCCAAATGCACAACTTTTGGAGATTTATCTACTTTCTAAACTGTTTTCTTGTCAAGGTTTGTTTCTATTTCTTACAGAATGCTTTTAGTATAACATTAAAGATAAATTACAATACCTAATTCAACCATTTTTTAATCTATTTGCTTTTTCTTTATCCTTTACTGTTGGCATAGCCCATGTATGTCAGTTATTTGTTTGCATTACAAAGTTTGGTAAAGAATGCTACCTGACATAAATTTTGTAGGTTTTATTTTCTTGTAAATTTGAACAGTCATTGCAAAAACTGTAGTATAACTTCATAGTAAGGTCAGGCATTTTTCCATGTGTAGCCCAAAGAATGTGTTAAGTTTGTGATATCTGCCAGGCTGCCATGCACACCAGTGGAGATAACACTATGATCATTTTCTCCATTTCCACTTCTACATTGTAAATTAGTATTATTAATAGTGTAATGTATTACACAGTTATACAACTGTTGTCTGCATTGCAGAACCATTATATTTATTATTTGTATTAACATTTTTGTGGGAGGCTGTGCTAACATATGTGTAGTCATAGGAAACATTATGTTTTCAGTTGTTGTGTGCATTGATAGATGCATGCATTCATACATAATTGAGTTTGAAGCCATCCGGTCTGTTTAATAGAAATTAACATTTTTTGTCTTTTTTCTATTTCATCTCAAACACTGATATGGCACCCAAGAAGAAATTGGCACCCTGCAAGCCACCATTCACTAATGCAGAAAATGAGGTCAGTATCCAGGTCTTATGTCATCATGGAGCTTTTATCTTAAGGAGAGGTAGGGGAGATGAATCTGCTTGAGATAGGATATGGCAGCAGGTAGTCAATACCATCAGTACTGTCAGAGGGCATGGGAGAAGTTACTCTCAGATATGACACAGGTAATTGATAAGGTAATCTCTGCCTGGCATTGAGCAGCTGCAGTTGCCTGGGAACAAGTGGCTAAGAGAGGGGGGCACAGGTACTGAACTATCACTAACTGAAACACAGGAGTTCCTGTTCACTGTCAGAGATCCAGATATCTTGACAGAGGTTACACACAGAATCCTTGATGTTAGTGCTGATGAGGTTGACAGACCCAGAGTGTTTTGAGCAGAAATTCCAGGTATGCAAAATAAAAATTGTAAGAGTATGCTCAACAATGTATTAAGGTTGAAAGTAAATCTGCCACAAATATGCAACATAAATAAGGTATAAAATAAAGCTTGCATAAACATAAAAATAGAATTTAGCAATATGTGATTAGCATCCATACCAAATGACTGTGGCTTTTTGCATTTTACACTGTCAGCAAGAAGGCTGACCTCTTGCAGACTTAGCAAAAATGTAAAAAAACAGGATGTATTCATTTTACATTGTCAGTAAGAAAGATAACATGTTTCCTTAAAAAATGGACAACAGGACAACAATCTGTATGTATTTCTATCATATGACATTGTGAAGCAAAGAAGTTTGAATGGATATGCTTTCATCAAGTCAGCATTTACACAATGTGTTTCTTTAAAAGACAATACCAGCATTATTTCTCTACAGGATGAAAACATATTTTTCTGCAAACACCAGCAAACAGATGTTTTTATACAAAGACCAAAATAGAATACCAAGGAGAAAAACAGGATGTAACACCACTATCGTATTTTATTTCATTGAATAAAGTGGATTTTATTCATACATCCAGTGCCTGTGCTCTAACGTTTACCTGTTAGCCAGTTTTTTTTTTGTTTCTTTTCATCATATCAGTGTTGGTTCTGTTTATCTATCTATAACCACTATAAAAAGACTATAACAAATGAAATTGTTAGGAGAGGTATTTTGTACAGGAAAGTTATCTTCTATGCTGATCAAGAAGTAAAAAGTGGTACAGTATAACTAACGCTGCAACAGTAGTATGTGTGGTTTGTTATAAAAAATATTTATTAATTACTGCTTTTAAAGTGACAGAGTTTGGTGCTGTATCAGTGTACATTCTGCAAGTTTCTGTGGGCAACAGACTGTAAATGCAATTATAACTAGACTTTGATTTCAGCAGACTCCAGCCAGCAAGACCTTAGTGTCTTAAGAAGACTTTAGATCCATCACAGTAAGTAGCACCTTGATAATTAATTTTTCAATGGCAAGCTTACCTGCATTCAAACACAGGGGGAGTGATGCCTGCAGAGGGTTACTTCAGTGAAGTTGCAGTAACTAACATATGTACATATGTGTAAATCCTAAATAGAAATATCCCAGTTTATGCAGCTTGTAGCGGGAAAGATTCTCATATGTCTGAATCCAGATTGAGCCTGCAGTGCAGGAAAGTCGCAGTACCATAAATTCTCCAAGAAAGGTGAACGCCAGCTTTTCACAGCATCTTGCTGCCTGCTGTGTTTCACCAGCTTCTTGAGTGACTCTGAAAAATTTCCAGCCATCTGCAACAACAGCCTGATCGCCTGTTTTCTTGTTAAGTGGTAAGACCTTTTTCTGTGTCACATTTTTAGTATGGATGCTATTCGTCAGAATTCAAGCAGGTGTAAGCCAAGCTTTACTCTTGAGGTAGCAGAACAACCAGGTAAAATATGGAGTAAACTGCTATGTTGGTAAACACAGCACATTAGTAAATGTAAAACCTTATTAGGGCAAATTGATAGTAAGGTATTATGCAAATGGATTACAATATTTGACTGTTATTTTAAGGAAAACCATGTGGGATATGAAAAAATGTTTATTGTGTAAACCATATGAAACTGTTTTCTGTGTACAATGTCATAAGACTACAGTGCATGTCATTATTCAAAGGTTAGACTCTACATACAAAAATTTTAATGGTAAAGAACCAGAAGAAGTTAGTATGCTTACATTATATTCAGATGTTGAACAGTTATGTCCTGTCACCAGATGTGAAAGGTTAATTTCAGAGTTACAACAACAGTCAAATCAGTTACTGACAGAAATTCTAGTATATTTTGTTACAAAAGAATGTAATAAACTTCAGAAAGACAGACACAATGAGTTCAAGAAGTTCAGAAAAGCTATACAAACATTTTTTTCAAAACTGCATAGGAGTTTTAGATTCAGTAGAACAGGTTACTGAGAAATATCAAGAAGACCATGCAACATTGCAGGAAATTCTTGAGCAGCAGTTACAGGATAAAGAAAATAAATTAGCTGAACTGACAGAGGCTGACTTCTTGTATACAACAGCTGAGCTTAAGAAAACATTGCAAAAGAGCAGGAAGCTACAGCTGATCTGTACAAAATAAATATATTTTATGTTTGTGTTTAGAAAATGGTTAAGCATATATAGCAGGATCTGGAACTTTCATTCAGTTAAAGCAAGACATTTATCAGTACAACAGTAAAGTAGAGCATACTACTGCAATTCTCATAGCATAGTCAAAAGGTAATCAAAACAATTCTAGTGCATAACAGGAAAAATCTGAAGTCACAAGATTGACATGCATGTTTTTCTTTTTATATAAAGTATATCTGTTAGAACGCACAAGAGAAAAGGCAGACAACAGCAAATGTAAATAATGTAAATATAAGCATGTGTTAGTTAAGTCAATATCTATTTTTTTTTTACATTTTTTTTATAATTGTATAGTAACACCACACCAAACAGTTAAAGTTCTGAATTAAAAAAAATCACAGATGGTATTAGTCAAGCAATCATTGTAAAATGAATGTCAGGGCAGTTAAATAAATAAAAAAATACTGGAAATCCAAGTTACAAAAATATGTAATCTAATTGTAAAGTAATGCCTAGTTATGTAGTATAAATGCATAGTTATGCAAATCAAAAATATAATACTAAGTGTTTTACAACTGCATTCTAATATCAAGCTGCAAGTGTAATAACAGATGATTAAAGGAAAAATGTTAAAAAGGATTAACTATAGTCTACAGAGTCTGAAATGTGAGCTCAGACCTTCCCAGACTGGATAAATAATTACAGGAAATGCTGGAAAGATAAGGTAAAAAAAAAAAAAACTAGACTGATGGCCAGACAAATGGCTTGAATTTTTCTAAAAACTTATTGTTGTTAAAACACAACTGTTAAATGTTCACATGCAACACAATTTGGTAATTATAATAAAACATCACAATTGTGCATACATGTCACTGATAATCTGTTTGCAGGTAAATGTTAAAAGTAAAAAACCTCAGTTACATCAAGTATAGCCAGCAGATGGGCCATAATATACATACAGTTCAAATCAATTATGCACGAGGGTAAACAGCAAAAACTTTATCAAATCAGACAAAGGTCCATAGTTTGTTAGTAACATAATAAAGTGAATGTATAACCAAAAAGTGTTGGGCTGGCATACATTCTATTCTCACAGCATAAAGCAAATAAACAATACTGCAGTACTACAGGGGGAGGGGTACTTTCTCAGTTTTATGCTGACTGTGTGAGCAGTATTGCAAAAGGGTCTAAAATAAAGCTACAGGAAGAAAAATAATATGTAATTCCTTCTTGACATTACTCTTTAAGGGGGAGGGAAAACAGGTATTAGTGCATAGAAATACTAGTAAACAGATAAAACCTGACAGGATAAGATATTTTACAAGTTGCTAATAGCTATCATGCTAATTATTACTGTATTGTTTAGTATTAAATCATATCTACAACCTATTAAACGGTAAAGCTATACAAGAGATGGCTTAAAATCTGTGGTCTCTCTCTGTCTCTGCAGTTAGTGGGGGCTATTGTGTTTCGCTTCATTGAAATTCAATGTTAAACTCTTAGCCTAGAGGGTTTCTGTGTATTTATAAGTGTTAGTCACATATCTTTGAATTTATTACTGCTCAGTATCTGAATTGTTTGACTTCTGCTACATACCTACAATCAACTGCATTACTAGATGAGTTAAGTACAAACTTGCAGTGTTAAAGATTGTACTGTATTTTATTTTATTTTTCTGTGTATTTAATTGTTTCATTGGTCTGTTTCTCTCTGTAGTTATTTATGTTTATATTTAATTGTTTCATAGAATACTGTGGTCTCACTCTGTCTCTGCAGTTAGCTTCTGACCCACCCTCCCTGTTTTTGTTCTGGTATTAATCTTGGTGGCTTTGGAATTGTCCACCCCTCCTGTAAATTTGTGTGTGAAGATTCCTCCTGGGTCTATCTCATTTGCTCACTCAACTGTGTACAGTGAGATCATATTTTGACTTCAGACACTCCTACAAGTCCCATCTCTTCAGCTCTATTCCAGTCTAGTGTCACTAGTTCATTCTACCTAATACAGAGAGAACATTTGTGAAGGGCAAGCCACTTAGGTCCTTAATTTTGAATTATCTTTGGTTTCTCCTTTCTCCCTTTCCACTTTCCAAAAAAAGTCTAAGCTTATTTCCTGCCTTTCCTGTAACTAGTTTAGTCCAGATACAGATTTGCTGTAACCAGGACTGTTTGTAAATTTCTGAGCTCCCAAAGCCTTTCTGTGTTGGAGGGAAGCCTTATGGCTAATCAGTGGGAGTGGTAAGCAATAGGTAGTCTATCTACCACAAGAGAGGTATCTGGCCCAGAAATTGTAGTTTATTAGACATTTGGGAAGTTTTTCCATCTCTTTCAACTTTCTGATTTAAAAGCCTGCATTTGCACTTGTTTCCCACCTTTCCTGTAACTAGTCTAGTCCAGATACAGATTTGCTATATCCAGGACTGTTTGTAAGTTTCTGAGTCCCCAAAGCCTTTCTGTGTTGGAGGTAACCCTTCTAGCTTATCAGTGGGAGTAGTAAGCACTAGGTAGCTTATCTACCACAAGATCCAGGTACAGATTCTTAGTTTTAGCACTAGAATTTGCTTATTCATGCTCAGCACTTGTTCAGAACTTGTTGTTAGCACTAAATAAGCTACATATTACTACAGCACTCAGCCTTCTTCTTTACCTAGAAGGAAACAGTTTTTGTATTTACTTTCCTCACTTGCATAGAGAAAAACAGTTCTTATACTCAATTTATTAACTTGTCTAGAGGAAAGTATTTTTTTTATTCAGGCATGTCCAAGGGTCAGCTGCCAGTGTTCTCTTCTGTCTATTGGATGAATCTGGGCATCTTGAAGCAATGTAGCAATTGCCTCATGTACACAGACAACCCTCTCCTCCTACCACCCAACACCACATCCTGTGAGAGATGCACTTATCTAGCCAAACTGGAGGTAAAGCTCTCTCCAGCCAAGACTGAACTTGACAGTCAATAGGAGAAGATAAACACTTGCATCACACCACACTCATCCCATAGTCCCACTAAACCTAAACCACCAAAATCCACACATAGAAACACAAAAACATTCACAGAGGCTCTCAATAATAATCTGCTCAAGCAACAGAGACCTCCAAAACAAAAATGCAAGCAACTTCCACCCCTCAACACAACCCAAATGACACATAGCTCACAGACTCAGTGTGCCAATAAACCACAGCTCATAAGGCAAACCAACTTACCCAACACACTAGTCATAGGTGACTCTATAGTCAGGCACACTGATGTGCCACTCACCAGGCTAAACAAGGAGAAGCTGCCTGTCAGGTGCCAGGATCCACCACATAACCCATGCACTCAGGTCACTCCACAACAAGTACATATATGACTCTTCTCTGTCATTGTCCATGTTGGTGTGAACAACCTGAGATGTACCCCCCTGGACTACATGAAAAGAGACATGGAAGAGCGATCCAGTCTTGTAGCCCAGGCATGTATGACCCTAGCCCTGAGTAGCATCCTGCCATCGCCCAGAATGATACCGCAGTACAAGGACAAAATGATTGACTTCAACAATTCACTAAGCTTCTGGTGTCATTCTAAGGGGATCCAGTATCTGTTTGCCTGGGATGACATGGTCGACAGACCATGATGCTTTGCCAGAGATGGACTTCACCTGTTGTCCCTGGGATTCTGGATACAGCTAAGGCTCTTGCGGCCCCTATAGTGCCTTTTTTAGGCAAGGTTCAAATGACAAATTCATCACCATAACAGGTACAAGCAAGCAAAATCTGAGGGTAATGCTACTTAATGCTAGAAGTCTAAATCGCAAAATGCACTCACTCGAGGCACTCATTAAAATGGAGAACATCGATATCTGTGCATTGTCTGAGACCTGGTTCAAGGCTTTAGAGAGCACCCCTACATTACCAGGTTATTACTCATACCACACTTTTTGGCCATGTAACCTGGACTGAAATACCAAAGGCGGAGGTGTGTTCATATTCATTAAGGATATCCACATCTCCAGGCTAGTTGCCCAGCATAATGCATACGAGGTTATCCAAGTGCAACTAACTCTGGGCAAAACTGCAATCCAAATTGTAGCTTGCTACAGATCCCCCACCATGCCCCAAGATTCCCTCTTCTCTTTTCTTGATATACTGGAAAATATTAGGGTTCAACCAAACACCTTAATAATGAGCAATTTCAACTACCTCACCATTAACTGGGAAAACTACTCATGTACCAACTCCTTTGATCAATGTTTTTTGGAATTCATAAATTCCTATGCTCAGGATCAACTTATCCACACCCTCACCAAGGGCAACATTATCCTAGACCTAGTCATTACCAACATGAGTGACCGGTGTTCCACACCAGAAATCAACTCCTCATTGGTCAGATCCAACCATAAGCTAATCACCCCAGATATGTGTATCCCACTCCCACCCTCCATTAAGGAAACCAAGGTAAAAATTTTTCCAAAGCCAACTTCATGCTTCTTAAGACAGAAGTGGCGAATGTCATGACACCCATGCAGATGGACAATACAGTTACAACTGCTGAATCCCAAACAAATGTACTCTATAAGAACTTGCATGAGTGCATGAATTGTGCTATCCCAAACAGTACCAAGAAGCTATCCTCCAAAAAAAGGAAGCCAATCTGGTGATCCCCTGCCATAAACAAACTCTACAACAGAAGGAAAAAACTGTTGCAAAAGAGAGTAAAATCCCATGAGTGGAGGAGCTCCCTGGTCAGCGTCAGTAAGATGCTGAGATCCCTTATAAGATCCTCCAAAGCTAGCTATGAAAACAAACTTGCCGCTGATTCTAAGGGCAACAACAAAGCATTCTATGGCTATGTCAAGAATCTCAATGGCAACATCCAGATCTGCTTTGAGTTACAGCACAATGGCACAAAAAGTACAGAAACAACTGATACTGCCAACATCCTAGCCGATAGGTTCAGTGCTAACTTTACCCCCCTATCACCTCCTAAAGGGCCCATATCTATACAGGAAGAATGTAGAGTTCCTGTAATCACATCTATGCAGGTAAAAGCTGTACTCTCTAAAACCAGAAACACAGTATCCATTTGACCAGACAGCATCTCAGGCTGTGTTTTACATGAACTTCAGAATGCAAACTGGCTCCCCACCTAAGCACCATGTTCAATCATAGTCTCATGTCAGGCTTTGTGCCCACTGGATGCTGCACAGCAATAGTTTTCCCACTCCAAAAAGGGGGAGCCACCACTGATCCTGGAAACTATTGCCCTATTAGACTGACAAGTCTGGTCTGCAAGGCCTTGGAACGCATCATCATGGAACTCATAAACAAAGACATTGGTAACCTCCAAACTCTGGACCCCACCCAGTTCAGGTTTGTGAAAGGCAGATCATGCCTTATGAACCTGATTGACTTCTTTGAGGCAGTCACCAAAGCTGTAGATGAGGGTAAGGTGGTTCACACAGCCTATCTTGACCTCACCAAGGCTTTAGACACAATCCCCCATTCTGGAATTATAGCTAAACTCGCTAAACTAGGTGTAAATCCCCTACGTCACAAGATGGGTGGCCAACTGGCTTACTGATAGAACACACACTGTAAAAGTTGCAGACTTCAAATTTGACTTCAAACCAGTGACAAGTGGAGTACCAACAGGGTTCAGTCCTGGAACCTCTCCTGTTTGGTATCTACTTCTCTAAAGTACAGGTTAACACAGAAGGCCTCTGGCTAATGAAGTTCACAGATAACTGCAAACTAGGAGCCATCGTAGAGTCCCCAAATTATGTGCACATCCTACAGAAGGGCCTCACTGAGACAGATGCTCAGTGTCAGAGGCATGGCTTCAAGCTCAATGCCAAAAAGTGCATTGTCATCCCCTTTGGTAAAAACTTTGTACCCATGAACTACCACACAAATGGCAGTCTACTTAATGCCGAATGTGTGATAAGAGACCTTGGGATCCAGGTGGACAATAGTCTCTCCTTTGATAATTACATCACCATAGTAGTCAGGAAATCATTCTATGTGGCACACCTTCTCACAAAAGGGTTCTCATCCAGGAAAAAAGAAGTCATTGTTCCCATTTACTCGGTACTCATTATACCCATTATAGAGTACAATGCCCCTTTTGGAATGTACGTCACAAGACATCTGGAGCAGCTGGAAAGGCCACAGAAGTACCTCACAAAGAGAATTACTGGCCTCAAACAGATGCCCTACACTAACCATCTCAAGAAACTCCAGCTTTACTATGTAGCTATCGTCTACACCAAGGAGATCTCTGCCTAACATATAAATCATGTTAACCCAGAGCTATTGTACATGCTACACCTTAAGAAATCCCAATCCCTCCAAGCTGCACACTCTAGGGACCTAAACCTTGTCACCACAATAAACAGGACATGCTAGAGGGATAGATTCCTGTCCCAGAGATTTCCTATAATCTGGAACAAGCTACCCATCTATGTCAAAGCAAAGTTCCTCATTAGCACTCTTCAAGAAAAAGCTTGATGAGAGGATGGGAAATAAGAAATACACCCTGGGGATCACTTCTGTGCCTCTGCTTGACATTGGCACAATTTCTTGGGTGGCATAAGCCAGGGAACCTTGTTGGCTAGTCTTACTTAGGCCCTTGGGATGACAGCCTAGTACCTACCTTTGAACCTATTAATGCTATACAAGAGAGAGAGTAAAGATATGTAAAAAAATAGCAATACTGGTCATTATTTTTTTAATATGTTTTGGCAAGAGAATGTTGGTATGCAAAAAGCATGAATGTTTCTAATTGCTGGGTATGTAGTTGCCTCTGGTGGCAATTCCACTAAATACTTCTAAAGAGACATAAGAATTTTCCAAGATTTTACTTGATGTTAATGTTACTAAATCTGTAAGATTAAACTAAATGTACTTTACAGTCTTTGTATGAACAAACAGAAGAATTCAGTACAAATTAAATTAATGTCTAGCAATGAATATGTGTGGAGAACCATGTTTAGAAAAATGGGTCCAGGGTACCTACTAGATTGAAATACATGAGTAGCAAATAGTCTGTTTAGATATAGACTGTATAGGACACATTGTAAAGTAACAAGTTCAAAAGTAATTAATCAAGTTATAATTTTATCACTGTTTTTTGGACATTCATTTATCAGTACCAATATTGGTTACCCCAGTAATAGGAAACATATTAAAATATTATACTCATACAATTAATGGACTAATATGTAAACAGCATTCTTTAGTTCATTTCACTGTCAATTAAAGTTAATGGGCAGGTCAGAAATATGACTGCAATGTTATGATTACAATTACATTGAAACTGTATATTTATAGCACTAAATAACATTTGCAGTAGCACATAGTTTTTGTCTCTTATAGATATCAGTCTATCTCTAATCTTTTGGTATAAAATGATTAATAAAAGTAAATAGTTAATTCAACAGCTGCAAAGAGTTAATGGAACAGTTCTAAGTCATAAATTAAAATCTGTCATTGCAAAAAATAAATGAATCAAGTTAAAACTAAAGCAGACACAACTCATAAATGGTGAAATATTTTCACAGAATTGTCTGCAAAAGAAAAAGTTGTTAAATACATTCAGTTTTTGTAATAATACTTAATATCATTGTATTAACTATGTAAAATTGCATTTTGACTTGTATCAAAAGAAGACTAAATATTTTGTTTCTTAATGTGTTTTTTGTATAATCTGACAAAAGATACATATTAGTATAAATTGTTTTAAAAATAAACAGAGGGAATTGTAAGAGCATGCTCAGTAATGCATTAAGGTTGAAAGTAATTCTGTTACAAATATGCAACATAAATAAGGCATAAAATAAAGCTTGCTTAAATGTAAAAATAGAATTTAGCAATATGTGATTAGTATCCATACTAAATGACTGTGGCTTGAAAAATATGCACTTCACACCATCAGCAAGAAAGCTGACCTCTTACAAACTTAGCAAAAATGTAAAAAACAGGATGTTTGCATTTCACCTTGTCAGTAAGAAAGCTAACCTGCTTTTTTAAAAAATGGACTACAGGAAAACAATCTGTGCGTGTTTCTATCACATGACACTGTTAAGCAAAGAAGTTTGAATGGATATGCTTTCAAGTCAACATTTGCACAAGATGTTTCCTTAAAAGACAATACCAGCATTATTTCTCTGCAGGATGAAATCATATTTTTCTGCAAACACCAGCAAACAGATGTTTTCATACAAAGACCAAAATAGAATACCAAGGAGAAAAACAGGACGTAAAACCACTATAAAGAGACTATATTAAATGAAATTGTTAGGAGAGGTATTTTGTACAGGAAAGTTATCTTCTATGCTAACCGAGAAGTAAGAAGCGGTGCAGTGTAACTAAAGCTGCAACAGTAGTACGTGTGGTTTGTTATAAAAAGTTATTTATTAATTCATGTTTTTAAAGTGACAGAGTTTGGTGCTACTTCAGTGTACATTCTGCAAGATTATGTGGGCAACAGACTGTAAATGCAATTATAACTAGACTTTGATTTCAGCAGAATCCAGCCAGCAAGACCTTAGTGTCTTAAGAAGACTTCGGATCCATCACAGTAAGCAGCACCTTGATAATTAATTTTTCAAAAACAATTGTAATTTGTATTGTATTTATCTTTATATGCATATATCTTATGTCATATATATCTAGACCCAGTGATCAGTGAGAGATAGATGATATAGTAATAGAGAGATAGAGGAGGGTGTTTGGGGGGGATTCAACTGGTCATAGATTGATGTGTGAGATCATTCTTAATCTGTACATGTAAAGGGGATTGTTCTCTGCTTCCTGTATCATCTACATTGTAATACATATGAGCCTTATTTCCTTTTCCTTCCTTACATACAGGGACATCTGGATTTCCGTCTGCAAGACCACCTGCACATGATAAGCACCCATTTGTTATTGTTATTGCTGTATACATTTTAGATTTAGGTCTAACTGAAAGTAATATTTGTATTGCTTTAACATCTATTACAGTTTAACATACCTTTCATATAGCTAAACGTTTTCATCAATTTCATTCCCTATTTCTCTTAGATGTGCTTATTGCTTGCTATTATGGATGATCCTGACAGTAGTACACTAGAACTCCTTCCACCTGATGTCAGAGTATCGGTAAGCTGTGATGATGATGATTGTGGTAATGAAGAAGCACAGTCTGGTGGTCCAGCAGTTCAGTCTGATACTCATTTTGTGGCTTTCACATTGCCTGCCCATATTTCAGACACTGTCAGTATGCCTGTGCATACTTATGACACAGATACCTCTGATATAGAACTGGTTGATGGTGACACAGTGCTCAGTGGAGGAAAGCTGTCGACACTCATTCTGATGCTTGTGTGTCATTAGGTCCCACCAGACATATGTGTAGGGCCATATTGGAGGACAGGCATATTTTACCATGGTATTGGAAGAGAGAGTGTGAGTACTAAATGTTGTGCATTCTGATGTGTGTGACTCCCTGAACTGTATGGGCAACTCCTTGGAGAGGATGATTGACACACTGGATCAGGCAGTGTCTGCAATGGAATGTCTGCTTAGGGATGGTGTGCATCATTGTGGTTAGAGAGCCACTACATCTTCTGATGTTATCAGATGTGGTTGTGCCATATCCTGCTCTTGTAGTGGCACTACTTTCACTGCTCTATGAATGTTTGTGGTGTCCACACCTGGGCATGGTAGGCCATGAGGTTACGGTCTTGGATGTAGTTGTGAGAAGAGCTTATCCAGCAGGTATCACTCATGTTCATGTAGCACCCTGACTTCTAGCCAGGGCCATAGAGGCAGCAGTACAACTCCTGGTTGAGGTAGTTATCATGGCTGAGGGTGACAATGCTGAACTACTATGCTACCATGCACATCTCACACCTGTCCGAGATGCAAAGGCATTATGCTAGCACAGAGCTTGATTTTTCTCTTGCGGACACACACACACACATTGAAAAAACTCACTTGTCTATACACCTCATACACATGCATACTATCTTAACAATATTGTTGAGTGCTATACATCTCTTGTTACCGACCCTGACCACTGTATACTTTAATAGATGTTTGTGTTTCTTACTCATACATATTCCCTTTTTTGGTGTCAGCCTTGCCCTCCTGCCCCACCAACAACCCCATGTAAATGATGATGTCTATACCCTGCCCATTGTACTGGTCTTTGTAACGTAGGGTTACACATATGTCTGATGCACACAGTTGATAGCTACTGCTTACTTGCTCACAAGCTTGCATTTATCAATATGTATTGCAGAAGAAAAGTTTCTATTTTTCTTGTTCCTACTTATTTGTGAACGATTGCTTATATAATTGTTGAACCTCATTGTATTTCAGTTAGCATTGTAAGTAATACAGTCGAACTATTAGGTACCTCAGTCTTGCCTCTTGATATACCTGTGTAAATGAGGGCATAACTGATGTGTTCCATGATTTATAGACAGTGGTCAGTTGAAAGCCTTTATTCTCAGTATAGGGTAGAATACATAACTGTATATTGCAAACATTAGACATATAAGCTATTACTGACATAATTGTTAACCTCAGACAAATTCTCTGCTTAGGGGTATATACATATTTCCATATGAGAGTACTCTGTCAAGTAATCTTTTTATTTTTATTACAGGTTTCACACTTACCTTGTCATTACTGTAAATGCAAGTTGTGTCATTGGGGATGTCTGTGCCTGATGCTATCAGAATTTAGTCATTACATAGTAAAGTAAAGTTTGTGGAGTTTGACAGGAAACAGTTTTCCTATTTGTATGTCTGTGGAATCCTAGGCTTGAACCTAGGTAGTTAATGTATGTATGCTATCCTTTGTCTTTCAGCAAGAGCCAAGGCATACTGTGCATGCTTTCATCTGACAGCACCATCTGCAGCTGGTAGTTCACCCTCAGATTCCTCATTGGTATTTTCTGCTGCTGACACTCATCCTACCCTATGATCCTTCCCTTGCTGTCCTTGTCAAAGCTGTTTCCTGGGAATTATATTGTCTAACATGGTGCAGACTGTAAATATTTCTGCAGACAGGACTGGGTTGTACTCAATGTGCCTTCTAATGTGTCTGGACACTGGAAACCTGATTTAAATAATCCAAACACATTCTGTGATATTCCTAGTGTGTGTTTGTGTGGACCTTGTTGTATCCTTGCTCATTAGAGTTGTTTGGGGTTCTCATGGGTGTCATGAGCCAGGAATCCAGTGCATAACCTGCATAGCCCACTAGATGCCATTATGGAATGTCACCCCTAGCAAACCTTGTGTGCAGCTCACAGGTGTGCTATATGTGTAAGCCATGGAAAATGCCTGGGCTACCTGCAGCAGCATTGTAGATTATCCCTTGGGCATTGCAGACAACCTGACAGTATATGCAGTAGTAACCATTTCCTTTGTTGTACCTCCTTCCCTGTTCACCTGATGGGGCTTTTATTTTTATGTGTGTGTAATCTATGGTCCCCAACACTTCAGGGAAATGTGTACTGAATAAAATTCCTGCATGGTTCTTGCTCTGTCTTCTGTGGGATATGTGGGAAACAGATGTGAGCCCTTGCATGTTGCAGCATTGCACTTAAAAACCGATGTAATATTAGAGGCCGAGACCTGAGACACCCCTTAATATATCCCCTGTGGTTCTGTGGAAAATATCAGTGACTAATATATGTAATGCTGTGCATACCTTTATTTTCATTGGGATAGGTAATCCACAATTTCCCTGGAGTCTGAAGTAGGGGCAGCAGAGACTGTATACTTCCTCCAGTGTTTCCCTGTCCATCCTGTATCTGTCAGCAATTTCTGTGTCATGCAGGCCATAATAAGTCATATGGGGTCTATACACCATTCTTCTTGCTGGAAGTCTGAATGCTGAAGCACCTTGATTTAAAGGCTGTTGCTAATACAGCATAATTATAGCAGCAGCAGCCCCAACATATATTATTTGTAAGTGTAATCATATATGTATTCCAAAGAGGTTTGGAGTTTAAGGCAAAAGGGATCATTGAGTATACACACTTGCTTTATAGCTTCCTGAATAGCTACATCGTGTTGGATTGGTTAATTACAATGTAGTTTAGCTCTTTATGCTGTCATTAGCATATTCTACCATTTCCCTTTGTGTAGAGATGTTTAATTAATATCAAATAAAGTACTATCATGTTGACAGCATGTGCATCACCAACACAATAGCAGCACTTAATCTAGCTGTTAATGAATGTGCTCTTTGTACTTTGACTAATTAATTGTGTGTTTAGTTCCCGTTTTTAGAAGGTTATACCATTTCTAAATTGAAGTCTATTAAAATAATTTTTTTATGTTTAAAGATGGCAGTGACTTTTTCAAGTATAGCTTGGAAGCTAGGTAACATAGCAGTGGGGTGAGATGCATTGGAGCTTAACATATCTTTGTATGTCTAGCAGGCTGGATTGCTATGGCTAGCCAATTCGGTTCAATCTCTTTGTTGCCACTGCATTTAGCTGTTAATAGTGATTAGAGGTTAACATCTTTCTTAATAAAATCATTACTCCCCTCCTTGTGTATAGATTGGTTGGACATTATTAATGATAGTTGTTAGTCACTGATTAGGGATATCAATAGGTCTTTCTTTAACAGGTTAATGATATTAGAAAAATGTTTGGGTTTTGAAAATGAAGCCAGACTTTCATAACAGTCCATTTATTAATTAAGTTACATCTGTTCTTGCTAGCAGTACTTAGTAGTTTACTGTTTGGGACTGAAGAAAGGCTTGGTGGTGCATATCTGAGGTTATGATGTATGATTTCTGCTTGCATAAATAGAATATCAGTTAGCATTAATACTTTTTGATGTTACTTATGGTGGTGATGGACGAGTGACATTGTACTGTATGTGAAGAATGCAGCAGTTTTACTGTTAAGCAAGTAGAAACAGTAACACTATTTTGTCCATGAGGATAAACCACAACACTAAAACCAAAAATCACCAAAATGGAGGTAGTCCATCCATTCATACTATAAATTATAAGTCATAGCTGTGTCTCCTCCGAAAAAAGCATCATCATTTTCAACATCATGCTGTTGACCACTTGTTTCCATTTTCAGCTCTTCCTGCATTGGACTTCTTACATTTTTATTTTCAATACTTTGCAGTTTGGTAAAAAGTAGTATGAAAGGACAAGTGGTCCATCTATAATAGTTAATAACATTTGACAGAACATTTGATGCAAAGATGTCTAAACTTATTGAATTTTTTTATATAGAGAATGCCCTGATGGTTTATTGAAATAAGTTAGTGAAGAAGTGAAATTAATCAGTTAAACCAGGATTAATCCTATTTTGATCAACACTGGGTTTCATTACCTCAAAGCATTTGTTTATAAAAAAGATATATTAAGTGATATGGTTGTCTCTTCTACCAGAGATGCTAATGGAATATTATAATATATTATTAACAGACCTGGCACATGGCATTTACAGGTGAATTAGAAAAAAATGGAAGTTGAGCCTACATTTGTGTTCAGTCAATCTAGGAAAATTAAACAAATTTTAGAAAAGAGTATGGGTGTAACATATTTTACATATTTTAGGAAGTCAATATACATCTGTGGTTGATGAAAATATTGGCAATGTATTACTGTTATAATTTAAAACAGATCTATAGCATGCCCTGATCACTTCAGTTGTGATACAAAAATGTTGTTTTATACAATATTATGTTTGTTATTTGATGGTTTTTACATCAGGAAGATCAAAAAGCAGCTGTAATGCTGGATTTAGCATCAAAAACAAGAATATGAAAAATGTTTTATAAGTTGTAAAGCATTCAAGAAATTTTTATTTATTTTTTTTTTAACTGATAAAGTGAAAAAAGCTATATAGGATGCTCATGGGAAACTATATTAGAATCATGGAATTAATGTGGCAGCTGCATTTAAAAGATTTACCTTCGGTTGGTCAACTAACATGCAAATCAACATCCGGATGGTAAACCAGTCTCCATTGAACCAAAACTTCAACAATCTAGTATGCATGTGCAACGTAAAGAATTGCTTTTTTCACGGGGGGCTTGCCCCCAATGTGGGGAGGTGTGCTCACTCGACACTAATTATATATACACACTATATGCAAGATCACAAAATCCCTGGGGAAAGGGAGTATTACCCTACCCAAGGATTGTCGATCTCACACACCTGTCGACCATTTGTATAATTGACCAAATGTGATCAATTAAACAGATGTTGACCAAACTCCCTGTCAAACAATCCAATGGAACCCATTTAAACACAATAAGGCCACCTTGGTCTTATTGAGTAGATCTCTATAGCTAATGTTTTAAATCCAATATTAGCAAAATTCCAAATTCAAAGTAGAATTGTTATATTGCATTTTGTTGCATTTATTTACATTTATTTGGTCACATGAATTGTTTAACTGATATTATGGTGAACATGTGATAGTTTATGGGTATAGACACTTGATAAATTCATTGGTTAGACTCTAAGTAGTCATTATAAAGTTTTGGTAAGATAAATGTGTTAAATCTTTATTAAAATGTTTCTGCAGATGCACATAGCTTAAGTTTTTGTGCTTTTAGTTTGACAAAGATATTATGTAAGCTTGCATTAAGAATAGTAATTCTGAGCAGGGAAATGTATTATTGGGTTGTAGCTTGCATGACCAGTAGGGTGGCCAGGGATGGGGATTAAATAAACAGACATGTTAGAAAAAGGAATAACAAAGCCATTGGCTGTACCAACATGCATTACATGATATTGGGAGTCACTCAGAGTACACCTGGGCAACCAGGAATTATTTAAACACTGTACTAAAAGAGCAGGTAAATAAAGGTGAAAATAAAGTTGAAAAGTGAACTATATTAAAAGAAATACTTGCTAACGCATCCTTAAAAAAGTTGTTTAACTAACCAACAGTACTTTTCCAAGTGATTCATGAAGCTACAAGAATGAAAAGCCATAGATATCCAACTTAAAAAATAGAAAATAAAAAAAAAACAGTGATTGAAACTACATTGGATCAATATAAGGCAACAAAAGAAGCCCAGGCAGCAAATATGCACAGTAACAGTGTTCGGCTGACAATAGCACAGTGTATAGATATGCATCTTAGTAGTAAATAACCAATATAACACAACTAAAATATCATTATCATCTACCAATAAATAAGTGCTAACATTAACATCAAAAGTATGTGAAGGCCTACACAGTAGTGCTACACTTGATTCACACAATTTGTCTAGTAAAATAAATAATGACTATCGTTTTATCCATTTGACAACAACGGCAGTAATTGAGATGCTACTTTATATGTTGAAGTCCCACATGTTGATGTTTCAGGAGTTAGTTTTAGTACAGGTGAAAGCAGATAATCTTAGGAGGGGTACACATTTCAGATGGGGCTTTTTTAACACCTTTGTTGAATTATTACTTGTGACATAGGCAAATTTACATTTATATAAAAGTAATCAATCTACATAATAATACTGAGTATGCCAAGGCCTACACTGTAATGTTATGCATGACCCCTACAATTAATTTAGAAAAAGAAATAATGACTACCTTCTATCTGGCTGATCTTTACAGTAATGTATCGTATTGCCGTTTCAAGACTGTGAATCATACAAATCATAGACAATGTAAAACTATCTGACCAGAGGTTATTTGTGCTTGCAAATGACCACCCTAAGGCTCTACAAATCCTTTCAAGGAGGGCAAGGCCTGTAAGTCTCAAGTACATTTTAGGATACCCATCCAATTGTGTAAGCTATTTTTGAAGCCAGACTGGGATTCACTTTTTTGACAATCAAGGGGAGTCTATTCCAGAGAAAGTGGTGGTGTGGGATGCTGAACCTATTTCTCCATTTAATTTTCTTTATTCCCTGATGTAGAGCCCCACTCCCAGGTTTAATTTTAGTATAACTGAAGAGGATCACTTCTTGGAGGTAGTCAATTCAAAGTATAAAGTATATCTGAGGTGGAATTTTGATCTACAGCTAGAAAGGAAAAAGACCAAGACCAACAAATGTAAAATAAAATAAATAAAACATAATAAAATAAATAAATTAGAAACCCATTCTACCTTATATTTATTTATTTATTTATTTATTTAATTTACATTTCTTGACTGGGATTGTGCAACTGAGCTGAAGAGCCCTTTTTCAGCGGATGTCCAGGGAGAAAAGCTCCAACATATTATACAATTTTCATTATAAATTAGTGTTAAACAGCAATGTTACAGGATTATTACAAGGTATTAAGTAGCAGTACAATATTATACTGTGTCAATAATCAGGAGTATAGCATATCTATTTCAAGATGTGTCATTAAGATAAATATAGTTTTTGGGGTAAATGGTTACAAAAACCCAGTTTTATCATAATGTAGTTGCATGAAGGCAAGACAATTACAGCAGAATGTTTCTATGAGGTGATTTGCTTAATAGAAGTTAGAAGACAGTAGTAAGAGTAGTCAAGGAAGATTAGACAAAGCTAGTGAGAAGAGTGAGTTAAGAGCAGAAAGTAGATTAAGGTATGAGAAGTAGGGGGTGTTAAGGAGGGAGAGTGCAGTGGCAGGACTAGTGACTTTTAAAGTGCTCTTGGTGGATGTCTTAAATTGTTTAGGATGTGTAAAGGTCCTGATTTCTATGGGAGCCTATTCCAAGTAATAATGGGATGACAGCTGTACACGTTGTATATATTTTATATATATATATATATATATATATATATATATATATATATATATATATATATATGTATACACACATACTTGTTTTACATTTATCTATATATTTATATATATATATATATATATATATATATATATATATATATATATATATATTATATATACATATGAACAGTAAATAATGCTACATATAATATATACTCTCTTTCCATACTAATTAAAAGCAGTTATATGGAAATCAGGCAGTCTGTTCCCTTATTGACCATGTCACAAACACAATGAATTTAGTAAATCACCGTCTCTGTTATCAGGACAGCTAAGAGAGACATCAGGCTTTTTTTGCCATCATTAAGAGAGAATTCAAGTTATTTACTAAAAGTAAAAAGAAACAATTCTGTTAGAGACATAATGACGGAATATACAATTGTAAGTTGAATATTTGGCAGAAAAAAGTATATTGCAACAATCACCATGTCATGTAGGCAACACATCATTATCATCAAGCAAGACAGAAGTGACGATCTAGCCAGTCCCATCAAATGTACTAATAACAAAGGACTATAACTTAAAAACGCCCACAAAGCCAGACAGGAGTAATCATGAGTGGAAAATGTAATTTACATTGTGCTTCTGAAAAGGGTATGCAGGTTTGTCAACAAAAGGAATAACAAAGATCTCTCCCAAATAGTCTCAAGATGTGAGGTAACCAACAATGAATAAAACAAATCCAAACCCAAATAAGGCAGAAGATTAGCACAATCAAATAAAATCATCCAGTTTAATATCAAAAAATTGTGAGCGCTTTCGCAGTGGTCAACATTGCTTCATCAGACAAAAGCAAATCATATAAAAACAGCTTAAATACATACTTCATATTTAAAACAACCAATGAGAAGCAAAAAAAAAAAAATTCCTCAATACTACTAATAAATAACTAATCAGTAGTTAAAGATACAGCTCACATATACACACAAATGCAGACAACATGAACTAAAAAGTACTGACAATAGCTCTCATTTCAGTTTCTTAGACTTCAGCACTGGTTTAAGGGGAAAAGAATCATTCAAACCCAGCCCCCTGTGAGCCCCTTATCTAAGAATCCACTGGAGTTCCACACATTCTGTTTGGTTCACATGGTCTCCCAACCTATGGTTTATAGCTTGAGCATGAAGTACTTGAAACAAAAATACATGCTGTTCATGTGTTGACATAGTGTGTTTAGATAGAGCATTATAATCCAGCCCCCTCCTGGTGCAGTATACATGGTCCCTTATATGCTCCTTGAGGCGATGATTCGTTTTGCCTACATAAAAATGGAAGCACACCCTACAATGGGCTACATATATCACATTTGATGTGTTACAATCTGCACTGGCCCTTAACTGCCATAAGTGCCCTGTCTCTGGATGTTTAAAGAACCTAGATTCATCCATGTATACACAGTACGCACAATTGCCACACTTCCGGGTGCCATACAAAACACCCTCCCTGTCCCTTACTGCTCTCAGATAACAAAGTTGTTGCTTCAAATTCTTCCTGTTTTTATGGACAAAGTGAGGTTGCAAGCCTACCAATTCAGTTTTTCTATCATCCAGCAAAAGGATATGCCAGTTCTCCTGAATAATGTCCTTAAACTTGTCTATATCATGCGTAAAGGACAGTACCAAGGTGATCTAAGGGGTCCCATCCCTACTCATCACTCTCTCCTGTGCGGAAGTAAAATTGGAAAAGTATAGCTTAGCTCTCCCAGTCCTTTCTTTCACTACCTTCAAGTAAGCCCGATCAACCTCTTGTATACTATAGCCTCTAGCCAAAACATCATGCTTCAAACTCTGCAGCCCTTCAACATAATCCAACTCTTCACAGCAGAGATGTGAAACCCTCATGGCCTGCCCCTTATCAATATTCAGAAAGATATGGTGAGAATGCATACTATCTCGATGCAGAAAGGCTGGAGAATAACAATCTTTCCTATGCAACCTGGTGGATCATCCATATTCTGTTTTAAAATCTGTGACGTCCAAAAAATCAATACTGTGCCACGAATGATTCATAGTGAATTGTAAAAACTCATTAGTATTATTCAAATACTGATGAGACAGTTGTAGGCTATCCTCATCACCCTGCCAACCAACAAAGGAGTTGTCTACAAAACGTTGATAAAACACAACTTAAAACTGGTCGATTTTATTGAATTGTGCTTTTCTTCTGCCTTATTTGGGTTTGGATTTGCTTTATTCAAAAGGAATAGCAATAGTAATCTGTTGTAATAGCACACCTCTTGTGATAGCAAGAGTCAATCAGTCCATGCAGCAGTACATTAGTGAGAAAAGTTAAACCAATAATATTAGAAAGTGAATTATATTTAAAAAACAGATATGACCAGGTGCTTAAGAATATATTTTGCCAGCAGTACTGTTATAAGGGGTCCTGAAAGTTGCCAAAATGAGCAGACTCCAGTTAAGATACTACAAAACCACAAGCACCAAATAGAAAATAAAAACTTTTCTAGACCACAGTTTCTAAATACAAGGCAGAAAATCTAGCCCTAGTAAATATGACAGTAGCACAGCATAGATACATTTCCTTATGCAGTGAACAATCAATATAACAACAATGTGTTTTCATGGATCTAGGACTTATGCATGAATGTGCAAAGTCCCAAATCCATAATCACCAAACATATATTAACCAAAGCGCTTTCACCAAAAAAGCGCTTTCGTTAATATATGTTAAAAAAAAAGAAAGAAATCTACGTTTATGCAGGGGAGCCCCACTGCACCCCCACACCCCTCTACTTTAATATTCTCACTCCGAGACTGCACTACATTGAGGAAAAGAGAATGTTCCCTTATCCACACCATAGCGCGGTCTTGCAGACAGGCATACTTACACAAAAGTGCTTCTTCGGTGAAAAGCACTTTCACACAGGTATGCCAAACCGAAATTAGTTTCAGTGATTTTGTCTTTGGGGATCTGTATGGATCCTGTTTTCATTAAGGAGAGGGGTTTTAACACTAAAATAAGTAGTGTGATGAGATCTGTGCAGTAGTGATATGCAAGACCCTCTCAGTTAGTTTAGCAAAATAAATAATGGCTACTGTTTTATTCATCTGATCTCTTTGACAATATATCGATTTCCCATTTTAAATATAGAAGTCCCACACACTGAATTTTCTGTATATAGTTTTAATAAAACTGAAGCAGATCTCTTTCCGGGGAGGGTGGATTTGAGTTGTAACTTTGACATCTACTGTAACACTTTCCTGAGGATTCATTAAAAGTGCGTACACATCACACTGAAGCAAACATTATCATCTGTCTTTGAGCAGTAAGCAACATTGCTCATTGAATTTGCAAGAGTCCAAGCAACCCTACAAGCCAAGCAGACCCTGCTCATGGCCAAAATATGTGCTCACAGCCATTTTGAGGTGCAGTAGGGTTCATATAGACAGTGTAAACTCTGTATTGTAAACAAACCTAAGATCAGTAAGTAAGTTGTGCAAATGGCACAACAATAGATATCAAACTTGGAATACATGAAAGACAGGGGAAGCCTAACAAATAGCAATCACTGCCTGAAATGAATCAGAGACAAAACTAACCATAATATGGGACAAATCCAGAAATAATCATGGACAATCAGGGACACTTTTCAATATTAATTTGAGATGCTGAGATAATAAAAGAGTCTTTATTAAAATACACTTTCAGATGTGAAAGAAGTGACACCTCTAAGCAATGTTATGATTTTCTTTTGAGTAAAATTCACCACCTTTCTCCAAATTCACACATTACTACAGGGGATTAAGAGTTACAGAACTAATACTGGAGTCAAACACAGGGAAAAAGAGGTATGATACCAGTGGTCAAGGAAACATGATACAGTAGGACATTGCATTTAGTGGAAACATAGGAAATTCAGTAGCACTGTCAGGTATATTGGAATGTAAGGCACACGCAGTAAATGTTTAAAATGAATAATTTGTCATTTGTATACAGACATGCAAGTAACACGAGTGTAAACATTTCCATTCCTTACATGTACTAAAGTAACAATGGAGGGGGTAATAAGAAACTACCTGTATAAAACTTGAGGACAAATCTGGAAAACTAATGGAGACCAATGGACATAATACCCAGACAAGTACTGACAGCTGAAACAATAATGACAGTTGAGGTAGCAACATGTATGTTGGGGTGTAGGAATTGGGATAGTTAATTTGTCCCATATCAGTGTGTGGTACAATGTACAATGACCTGTCACAGAAAAAGAACTCTCACTTTGAACAGCATATTCATAGATTTATGGATTCATAGATTATTACTAGGCTAAAGATCAAATGGGCCATTCTAAGCCTAACCAGGTCTGGTGTAAATTACCTTTTCCCTATCCACTGGTCTAGGTTGTGCTTAAACTGGGTAATTGAACTCAGCTTAACATGGATAGGAAGCCTGTTCCATAGGAGGGGCAGTCTTGGACACATATCTATCTCTTCAGCATGTTCTGTTTAAGTTACTGATGAAATCCAGGTCCTTGCTGTGTATTTCTGCTACTGTTTGACTTACAGATATGCATGAGATTCTTAGGTGTGAGGTTTGTGGATGCCTTGTAAGCCAGGTATAGATCATCCCTCAGCAATCTAAAGGAGGCTGAGTAGAAGGAAAGGGCTATAAGGTGCTCTGCATAAGGCAGGTTTGTTACACCTTGTATTCTTTTCATAAAGAACCTCTGAGATTGCTGTAGTTGTTGCATATGCCTGCTTAGGTGCATAACATAATGAAGGGAGGATTGTACTCCATGAGTGGCCTAATAAGGGTGGAGTATTTTAAAATAATGACCTCGTTGGACCTAGATTCCATGTATTTACTTACAAGTAGCACAGCATAAAAGGATTTCCTTGCTACTGTGGCCACATAGTGGTCAAAGGTAAAGCTACTGTCTGCATGTATATCCAGATCCCTGACAACTGGGTCATATTATCAACATAGCAATTAACCAGTGTGGTTGACTTCCCAAAGAGTGCAATTATACATTTCTTAGCACTGAGTTAAAGACCATGGCTTTGGCACCATTTGTTAGTCAGAGATAGACCTTCTCTGCAGGGGAGTCGATAATAACCCACAGCTTGCAATCTTCTGCAAACTTAGTCAGGCATAAGCCTTCAGAATTTTCTTCAATTTCAAAGAAATACATGTCAAAAAGTAGAGGGCACAGTACTGCATCCTGGGGGACTCTGTTAGTGACAGGCCTCTTGGTAGAAGTGGCTTCATCTGTTTTGACCTCATGGGTCCTATCAGTGAGCTAGTTGACTATCAAGTGGGTGATAAAAGGGTTTATACCTAAATTAGTGAGCTTGTTTATAATGCCTATAATGCCTGAGTGGGATATTGTATCAAAAAGCCTTGGCCAGGTCAAGGCAGGCTGTGTGCACATTCTTGTCTTCATCCAATGCTTTGGTGACCATCTCAAAAAAGTCCACCAGATTTAATCAGCATGCCCTTCCTCTGACAAAGCCAAACTGTGAAGGATCCAGCATTTGCAGGTTACCTATGTCCTCATTTATCATGTCCTTGATGATTCTTTCAATGGCCTTACATATGAGTCTGGTCAGAATTATGGGCCTGTCATTACCCAGATCAGTGGTTGGACGTCTTTTGTGCAGGGGATGACTGTAGCCATCTTCCATTCCTTGGGCACAAAACCTGACTGCAGGCTCCAGATGAAAATTATTTCAAGTGGTCTAGAGAAGTCATGTTTCATGCTATTTGGTAAGCATCCTGCAATATTATTGGGCCTCATCAATGCAGTGTTTTTGGCCTTGGAAAGTGCAATGAAGACCTGTTTCATAGTAATGGTTGGGGGAATTGTGGTATATGGTATTTCCTTTGGACCAGTGGGGGAAAGGGGGGATTTAAGCTGAACCTGTCTGCCAAAAGGTCCAATTCAATGTAAGTAAGTGATGCCATTTGCAATAAATTGTGCACATTGTTGTGTATTTCCTATAAGGCTACAGACATAGCTGTAGAAACTTTTGTGGTTGTCCCCTTCCCTATGAAGCTATTTTTTTCTTCAAATGTAGCCTTTGAAGTATTCATTAACCCTCTTAGCTGCCTCTTTGGATGGATCAAGGGGCTTTTAGTATGTATGGCTTTAATCCTCCTATGCTTGGCCAAGATTTTTTTCTTTTGTTGTAAAATCGATTGATATTGTGATTCTGCCAGTGTGGCTTGTCTTTTAAGTTTCTCTTAGTCTAAATTCATGTGGGCACAGCTATTTACAGCTATCCATATGACTGTGCAGAGATTTTTAAAATAACTCAGCATAAGCTATGGTGTTTACTGGGTTTGGGGTTTGGTGGTACTTTGAATTTAGCCAAGGTGTGGCATAGTGGAGAGATAATAGCTTTGGAATAGTTCCTAATGGATTTTGGTTTCACTGGATCCCTTAATTTAATTTTTATTTCATGCAATGCTGCCTTATGATCAAATCTGACAAGCAAAGATATTGCACTAGGCAAAGAACTTTGGGTCCCCATGTTCGTAAGTACAAGGTCAAGGATGCTTGCACCCCTGGTAGGAGAATTAACCAACTGTTCCAGGATGTTGGTATTAACAAAGTTTAGAAATCAATGGGCTTTTGCATTAGATGTGGTGTAGGATTCCTGATCTATAGAGAGGCAGTTCAGATCCTCCATGAATGTCAAATTGGATTGAACGGTGAAGGACTCTAGTACATTGACATAGGTAGTATAGGTTTTCTAGGACATGGAAAGGGACTTACAGGTTGCAAAAATATGATGCAAAACTCTGTTTATGGTGAGCTTGACATGTATGAGTTCCAGTGGGTAATACACTTTAACTAATCTGGATGTGATGTTGGTTTTAATATATACTGAGACTTCTCCACCTTTAGTTCTCTCTTGTGCAGTAGCTGGTCTAAAGGTGTTAAAGAATTATAACTTTTCATTGCTGGGATATTCACCACAACTTTAAACTATGTTTTCATTACTACACAGATGTCTACACTCTCCAGGGAGTGGAAGGTTGCAGGCAGTGGAGTTTTTTGTTAAAACTTTTAGCATCAAGCAGTACCATCTTAAAATATTCCTTCACAGGTTCAGTTAAGTTGTGAGGTTTATCAGTTTGGCATTGCCTAAAAACAGCACTAAGGGGGTGCAAAAGGTCTTTGCCAACACACAAAATCCTAGGGGGGGAAAGTGCAGACCATCTCTGTCAAAGGAGGATGGTCTATCAATCATGTTCTTCCAGCCCGTCAAATATTGTACCACCCTGGATTTACACCAGAAGCTAAGCCGATTGTTAAAATCAATCATTTTCTGTTGGTAGGGTGTCATCATCCTTGGAGAAGGTAGTATGCTGCTTGGTGCTAGACTCATACCTGCATGGGACACATAATAAGTGAGCTTCATCATATCTCACTTCAAATAGTCAGGGAGGTATTTATCAGGTCATTAACACCCACTTGGACTATGACAGAGTCATACTGATACCTGAGTTTAATGACCTGAGTGTCTGTGTGATTTGACGGGTCCTAACCTTAGAAAGACAGCTAACCACGAGTCTCTCTTTACTCAGTTTAGTGAGAGAAACATAGGTGTGCCTCACTATGAGTAGCCATAGACAAGGAAATTTGGCTATGCTCTGGTTTGCCGTAAGGGCTGAGCAGTAGAGGCATTAGATACAATGTTACTATGCATAGCTGTGGGTTGTGTTTTAACTTAGTGTTTTCATGATAGCTAAGGACCTTTTTTTGATTTTGCTATACAGGATGTCTTAATGTTTTAGGAAATTAACCTGTAAGTGCCTCAGCATAGGTAGTTTTATGTGTCAGGTCCGTAACCTGAGTAGTAGGTGTCGTGCGAGTGTTACTGATAACTGGCATAATATTAATTTTGGTTGTATGAGAGGGTTTTGCCTCCAGTGTTAAAGTGTATTTGCACCTCTTGCATACTTTATCTGTTTTATTAAGAATAAATGGATTATCAATATACACAAAGTAGTTACTATAGTGTCTCACAATACCCATCTTGACCAGATTGACCAGAGAGAGAGCCAGGAAGTGCATATCCATGGCTACAGATCTACTAGAGGAGGGAAGGAAATTTAAACATTGAATAGGTTAATAAGACAAGAAACTTGATGAGCAATACTCAACTATGTGCAAACTAGATGCTATAGTAATTATTAGCTGAAGATCATGCTACAATGCTTTTGTACAGATGTCTAAGTCTAACCTATGAGATGTATTTATGCAGAAAATGTTGAACATGTCATAAGAAATATATTAAAATATAAATTCTGGAAGATATGCATCATGTGTAGGCAGTCCATTAACATCAGGTTTGTTTCTCTAATGTCAATGTATGCCTAATGACATGGTTTGGTATGTCTGAAAGGAAGACCACCCATAATAGTTAGCCCTAGGAGAAGTAATCACAAACAACATGTGCCTGATGTCAGTCATTGTGTAGTGAAAACTGCTGTTTGCATTGTTTTAATGTATTATATGTATTAGCAGGGTAAAATCACATATATGTCTGTAGTTCCTGCAGCTGCCACACATGCACAAGTTACTGCAAACTGACAATATAAACCTCTGAATGCAGCATATTATTATGTCAGAAACCAATATGATACCCCAGCTGAGCAATGTGCAACACATCCATAATACCTAGATCACAACAGACAACATACCTCACAGACAGGTGGAACAGCACTATCAAGTAGACCAGACTCTTCTAGAGGTTCCATACAAAAGGTGAACACCGCCCTATACCAATGTTGGTGTCCTCTGTGCATTGACCACCACATCCATTGCATGACCTTCAGCAGAGTCATGCTGTCAGAAGAAAATTATCATAAGCATTTGCTACAAAAGAGCAAATGGCAATACGTATTCCACAATATCGATTAGTTAATGTGCATTATGCTAAATGTTTCACAAAGAAATGCATCATTACACTTGGCATGTTCATAAGGCAGTACAGCAATTATTGGGTGAACCTCAACTAGCCACCAGAAAACCATAACAAACTATAATAACTTAGGTCCTATGACACTTTGTACCCACTGTGTGGCATAACATATAGTACTAGCTGTTGAATAAACAATTCTAGACTATAACAGCTTTAATGTAAAAAAGTAATAATAATAAGAAAAGGTATACACCTCTGCAATATAGGTCACACTCCTCTTGACCTGTGCACTAACTGAAGATACCACCCAAGAATTCATAACACACCTGTCAAACTACATGCACTTGAAAGGAGAACCTGTACATTGTGTATGAATGCATATGGCTTCCATTAAAGGGATTACACAATCTGGCCTGTCTTTCTCAAACTGTAAAAGTGTACAGTAAGTACAATGGTAAACATTAATTGCTTTGGAGAAGACAAACTTGAGTGCTCCCACTCTGATGCACACTAAGTATTGATACCTTGATAGACTAGAACACCTGAGTGCCTGCGTTCATAGTTCATAAGACTGTATATCAACCACTGATGACATATAACTATACCCGAAGTATATGAGGCACACACTTGAAGGGATTGCATCAACAGATAGTTGTGATGTTTATTTATCCTCTAAAACAAGACTCTGTGGCTCAAAATCCCTTAACCCTGTTAGTGTTTACAGCAGTGTGTGTTTTCATGCTAGCATTTGTTCAGCAAGTCTGTCTGTCACTGTTGTCTTCCACAATTACATTAGTACATTTGAACCTCAGCCTATCTATGTCCATAATGTAAAAAACTGCATATTAAAGGACAACTACACCCAAAACTCCAGTTTTTCTTTCCAAACCATGTTTTCCTTCCCTGTAATCAAACATTAAACACTTTACACACAGAAAAATATAATTTAATAATTATTTTTGCTTTCTTTCTTGCACTCGTCTCATCTGTTACATTATATCAGCTACCAAGAGTGGCACAACAATTAAGAATCAATTTGATTTCCAGATAGTATGAAAAAAACAGAGGGGTGGCAACCCTAATCCTCTCAGCATAAAGCTTTCTTTCTGTCTCTCTAATGTGACATCAGGAAGGTGAAGGCATTGACTGTAAAACAAAATAATGCTAGTCATGGCAGCTTCCTTTAGATCATTTTGGGGTATAACAAATTAGAAAATAATAGTAACCATTTACTTTGATACAGAGGCATTAGTAATGCAGAAAAGTTAAAGACTGCCTAAAAAAAATATGTTTTTTGTTCAGTTTTTGGGTGTGGTTCTCCTCTAAATACTGATGTCATGGAAGTATTACATTTGTGAGTAAGTACACACTTAAATGGATAACTTCTGTGGTGTGTTTGAAGTCATATGATCACATAAAACTTATTTGACTTATAAAAGTTATGTAGCCATGTGACTGTCCACCCTACATTGATTTATCCACATCTTATCTTTTGATGAACCCATTGCTTTACATTCCAGATCATCTGTTATACAATCTCAGTAGTGAGGATAGCTAGATTGGTATCACTGCCTACCTGTGCCCAAACTCTATAGTACTGGGCATTAACTGTTTCTGTGACAGCAGACCTTAAACTACAGGTGTATGAAAGCAGAGGCATGAATGTCTTTCTAAAGTATTGTTTTGGAATGGTCATGTATCTCCTAAAATGTATTTTGAGGGATCAAAATTCTTTAAGCATATAACTGTTTGCACATGAGTGAGTCAACCATGAAAGTACACATAATCTTCTTACAATATTTAACTAAAGTGTGTATAAAGGTAATTTTACAAGTCAGTAAATGTACTTGGAACCTTGTTAGTAAGGCTATTTTCTCTGACACATCCTCTGTGAATACACCTTCTATAAAAAAAAAATCTGAGTAAACATGTACAACTGCTAATGGGTCACACTTGCAATACATTACCTAGACAAAATTCAAAATACTCTTTCTTGCACTGCTCAGCTATTTACATTGAATCATATAGGTCCTAACATCATGTTTACCTGAGCAGCACCTTGAGAAGATTGAGTAATTCAGGCATGATAATGATAATGAGCTGACATCTGATTTATATATTCAACATGCCCAGAGCGGTTAATCTACATAATATAAGCAGACCCTGGAGCTGTGGAACTTCCATCATGCTAGGGAAGACTGCTTGGATTCCCAAGTGCTGCCAACCAAAACTAGTGTTGCTTACTATTTCTGTCAAGGTATGTTACATTCTACACAACTATTGCATATAGATTTATTTTAGAATGTTTTTATTAGCATAATGAGTGTTGCTAACACTTTGCAAAGTTATGTTTGTTTTAACAGTATAACAGTTACTATTTCAGTTCACCTTTACTTCTATTTCATGAGTTTTCTGGCAACATTTTCTGAGGATGCTAACACATGCCTAGCTTAAGAAGTTTATGTAGGTCAAAGTGATATTAAAAACTGTTACATGCTAAGGCTGTTCTACATCTCTGACATCTTACATTTTCATTCTCTAATTGTGTTATTACCACTGAGGGATGTGGGGAATTGTACAGGTATTGGTTAGATCATCATATTCAGATATTTAATTATTAACAGTTTTAAATTGTGATGCCTGCATAATGATTTTTCTGCTCAGTATTAAATCAGCTTGTACCCAGACAGCCCCTGCTGTGTTGTGCCTGATATATTTCTTTTTTACTTTACTATAGGGATATGGCACCTAAACCAGCAAAGACGGCATCAATCCCATAGAAACCTATATTTGCAGATGTTGAGAATAAGGTAATTTTCCAGGTCCTTTTTCTCCATGAGGCATAGATCTTAGATCCTTACTCAGCTCACAAGCCCTTTCTTGACCATGTCTGGTGGCAGGTTGTTGATGACATAGGTTCATAGGTAGGTACTAAGCTATTGGCCCAAGGGCCTATGTAAGCCTAGCCAACAAGGTTCGCTGGCTTACGCCACCCAAGAAAGTTATATTCCTGTGCCACTGTCGAGCAGAGAAGTGATCCCCGGGGTGTATTTCCTATTTCTCATCCACTCATCAAGATTTTTCTTGAAGAGTGCTAATGAAGAACTTTGCTTGACATAGATAGGTAGCCTGTTCCAGATTATGGGAAGTCTCTGGGACAGGAATCTCTCCCTCTAGCATGTCCTGTTTATTGTGGTGACAAGGTTTAGGTCCCTAGACCATGTAGCTCAGAGGGATTGGGATTTCTTTAGGTGTAGCATGTCCAACAGATCTAGGTTTGACATAGCTTTATATGTCAGGCAGAGATCACCTCGGAGTAGGCGATAAGCTATGGAGTAAAGCTGGAGTTTTTTGAGGCAGTCAGTGTAGGGCATTTGTTTGAGGCCAGTAATCCTCCTTGTGAGGTACTTCTGTGACCTTTCCAGCTCCTGCAGATGTCTTGTGAGGTATATTCCAAAAGGGGCATTGTACTCTATAATGGATCTAATGAGTGTCGAGTAGAGGGGAACAATGACCTCTTTTTTCCTGGATGAGAACCCTTTTATGATGAGGTGTGCCACATAGAAGGACTTCCTGACTACTGTGGCAATGTGACTACCAAAGGAGAGACTACTGTCCACCTGGACCGAAGGTCTCTTATCACACATTCGGTGTTAAGTAGATTGCTGCCTATGTGGTAGTTCATGGATACAGAGTTTTTACCAAAGGGGATGACACTGCACTTTTTGGCATTGAGTTTAAGGCCATGGCTCTGACACCAGGCATCTGTCTCAGCGAGACCCTTCTGTAGGATGTCCACATCATTTGGGGACTTGATTATGGCTCCTAGTTTGGAGTAATCTCCGAACTTCATTAGCCAGAGGTCTTCTGTGTTAGTCTGTACTTCAGAGAAGTAGATACCAAACAGGAGAGATCACAGGACGGAACCCTTTAGTACTCCACTTGTCACTGCTTTGAGGTCAGATCTGGAGTCTGCAACTTTTACAGTGTGACTTCTGTCAGTTAGCCAGTTGGCAACCCATCTTGTGATGTAGGGATTTATTCTTAGTTTAGTGAGTTTAGCTTTAATTCCAGAATGGGGGTGGTGTCAAAAGCCTTGGCGAGGTCAAGATAGGCTGTGTGAACCACCTTACCCTCATCTATGGCTCTGGTAACTGCCTCAAAGAAGTCAATCAGGCTCAGGGGGCATAATCTGTCTTTCACAAACCCAAACTGGGTGGGATCCAGAGTTTGGAGGTTACCAATGTCTTTGTTTATGAGTTCCATGATCATACGTTCCATGGCCTTGCAGACCAGGCTCACCAGGCTAATAGGTTGATAGTTCCCGGGATCAGTAGTGGCTCCCACTTTGTGGAGTGGGATAACTGTTGCTGTGCACCATTCAGTGGGCACAGAGCCTGATGCAAGGCTATTATTGAACATGGTGCTTAAGTGGGGAGCCAGTTCATTCTGAAGTTCATGTAAAACGCAGCCTGAGATGTTGTCCGGTCTCATGGATGCTGTGTTTTTGACTTTAGAGAGTGCAGCTTTTACTTGCGTCGTTGTGATTACAGGGACTCTGCATTCTTCCTGCATAGATATGGGCCCTTTAGGGGGTGAGAGGGGGGGTAAAGTTAGCACTGAACCTATCTGCCAGGATGTTGGCAATATCAGTTGGTTCTGTAATTGTCATGCCATTGTGCTGTAACTCAGTGCAGATCTGGGTGTTGCCATTGAGATTTTTGACATAGCTATAGAATGCTTTGTGGTTGTCTGAAGAATTAATGGCGATTTTCTTTTTGTAGCTAGCTTTGGAGGATATTATAAGGGATCTCAGCTTCTTGCTGAGGCTGACCAGGGAGCTCTTCCACTCATGAGATTTTACTCTCTTTTGCAACAGTTTCTTCCTTCTGTTGTACAGTTCATTTATTGCAGGGGACCACCAGATTGGCTTCCTTTTTTTGTAGGATAGCGTCTTGGTTCTGTTTGGGATAGCACGATCCATGCACTCAAATAAGTGCTTATAGAGTGCATTTGTGTAGGATTCAGCAGTTGTAACTGTATTGTCCATCTGCATGGGTGTCATGAAGTTCACCACTTCTGTCTTAAGAGGCATGAAGTTGGCTTTGGAGAAATTTTTTACCGTGGTTTCCTTAATGGGGGGTGGGGCGGGATGTGGATATCAAGGCTGATTAGCTTATGGTCGGATTGGACCAACGAGGAGTTGACTTCAGGTGTAGAACACCAGTCACTCATGTTGGTAGTGAATAGGTCAAGGATATTGTTGCCCCTGGTGGGGGTGTGGATAAGTTGATCCAGGGCATTGGAGTTTATGAATTCCAGAAAGCATTGAGCTAAGGAGTTGGTACATGAGTAGTTTTCCCAGTTAATGGTGGGGTAGTTGAAGTTACCCATTATTAGGGTGTTTGGCTGAACCCTAATATTTTCCAGTACATCAAGAAAAGAGGAGTGTGAATCCTGGGCATGGTGGGGGATCTGTAGCAAGCTACAATTTGGACTGCAGTTTTGCCCAGAGTTAGTTGCACTTGGATAACCTCAGATGCATTATGCTGAGCAACTAGCCTGGAGGTGTGGATATCCTTAATGAATATGGACACACCTCCGTCTTTGATATTTCGGTCCAGATTACACGGCCGAAAAGTGTGGTATGAGTTATAGCCTGGTATTGCAGGGGTGCTCTCTGGAGCCTTGAACCAGGTCTCAGTCACTGTACAGATATCGATGTTCTTCATTTTAAGGAGTGCCTCGAGTGAGTGCATTTTGAAATTTAGACTTCTAGCATTGAGTAGCATTACCCTCAGTTTTTGCTTGCCAGTTCCTGTTACGGTGGTGAATTTGTTATTTGAACCCTGCCTAAAAAAAGCACTATAGGGGTAGCTAGAGCCTTAGCCAGTATCCAGAATCCCAGGGGTGACAGGTGCAGGCCATCTGTGGCAAAGCATCGTGGTCTGTCAACCATGTCATCCCAAGCAGACAGATACTGGATCCCCTTAGAATGACACCAGAAGCTTAGCCAATTATTGAAGTCAATCATTTTGTCCTTGTACTGTGGTATCATTCTGGGCAATGGCAGAATGCTACTCAGGGCTTCCATGTCTCTTTCCATGTAGTCCAGGGAGGTACATCTCAGGTCATTCACAACAACATGGGCAATGACAGAGTCATATTTGTACTTGCTGTGGAGTGACCTGAGTGCATAGGTTATGTGGCGGATCCTAGCACCCGACAGGCAGTTGACCGTAACCTTCTCCTTGTTTAGCCTGGTGAGTGGGACATCAGTGTGCCTGACTATAGAGTCACCTATGACTAGTGTGTTGGGTACATTGTTTGGCCTTATTGGCTGTGGGCTATGTGTCATTTGGGTTGTGTTGAGGGATGGGGGTTGCTTGGAGGTCTCTGTTGCTTAGTCGGATTATTATTGAGAGCCTCCATGAATGTTTTTGTGTTACTATGTGTGGATTTTGGTGGTATAGATTTAGTGAGACTATGTGATGAGTGTAGTGTGGTGCAAATGTTTACCTTCTCCTCATGACTGTCAAGTTCAGTCTTGGTTGGAAAGAGCTTTACCTCCAGTTTGGCTAGATAAGTGCATCTCTCACAGGTTGTAGTATTGGGTAGTAGGAGGAGAGAGTTGTCTGTGTACATGAGGCAATTTCTACATTGACTCAAGATGCCCAGATTCATCAGATGGACAAGAGAGAACACTGGGAGCTGACCCTTGGACATGCCTGAATAAAAAAACTATTTTCCTCTAGATACGTGAGGAAAGTGAGTACAAGAGCTGTTTTTCTCTAAGCAAGTGAGAAAGGTAAGTACAAAAACTGTTTTCCTCAAGGTAATGAGGAAGGTTGAGTGCTATAGTAATCAGTAGCTTATTTAGTGCTTACAAGTTCTGAACAAGTGCTGAGCATGAATAAGCAAATTTAAGTGCTAAAACTAAGAATCTGTATCTGCACTAGATGAGTTACAGGACAAAAATAAGTGCAAATGCAGGCTTTCAAATCAGAAAGTTGAGAGAGATGGAAGAGATTGCTCTAATGACCAATAACTACAATTTCTGGGCCAGAGCCACTCCTTTTGTGGTAGACAGGTCACCTAGTGCTTATCACTCCCACTAATAAGCTAGAAAGCTTCCCTCCAACACAGAAAGGCTTGGGGAGCTCAGAAGCTTACATACAGTCCTGGATACAGCAAATCTGTATCTGGAACACTAGTTACAGGAAAGGTAGGAAACAGGCTTACAGTTTTTTTTTTACAGAAAAGTAGCAAAAACAGTAGTAAAAACAATTCACATGCAGTGCAAGCTAGCACACTTGAGTATGTAGCAATATTAGACCAAACACAGGTTAGAAATGCAATTAAATTAAAAAGGACTAAAAGCAACTGCAGAAAGAGTTTATTAGGTACACTGTGGTAAGGAGATGGGACTGGGGGAGTGCCCCAGATCAAATCTACAGTGGGGTGGGCAACTGCAAAATCCACCAAATTTAAACTAAAAGCCAAAAATAGGGAGGGAGGATGGGTGGATCAAAACAGTTTCAACAGAGATCTAAGCAACAATTAAACTCTAAAACCAAAAAAATATATACTCAGCTATGTATATTTGCAGATAGATTGGAAGGCAATCTTTCAGAACACAGGTTCCAGCAATTAAATGCAAGTTGTTACTAACAGGTCTAATTGTATGCAAGCGATCTTTGAGATAGATAACACACAAGCTGTAAAAAACAGTTATACCAACTGAAGATAAAGCAGAAAATGGGGGTTGGGGGACAGTTTCGACAGAGATCTAAGCAACAACTAACAGTACAAATTCTAAAACCAAAAAAATATACTCAGCTCTGTATACTTGCAGATAGATTGGAAAGCAGTCTCTCAGAACAGGGAGATAACAGTTTCAACAGATATCTAAGCAACAATTACCAAACTCTAAAACCAAAAAATATATACTCAGCCCTGTATATTTGCAGATAGATTGGAAAGCAGTCTCTCAGAACACAGGTTCCAGCAATTAAATGCAGACTGTTACTAACAGGTCTAATTTTATGCAAGTGATCCTTGAGTTAGATAACACACAAGCTGTAAAAAACAGTTATACCAACTGAAGACACAGCAGAAAATAGGGGTGGGGGTGGGGAAAATAGTTTCAACAGAGATCTAAGCAACAACTAACAGTACAATCTCTAAAACCAAAAAAATATACTCCGCTCTGTATATTTGCAGATAGATTGGAAGGCAGTCTTTCAGAATACAGGTTCCAGCAATTAAATGCAGGATGATACTAACAAGTCTAATTTTATGCAAGTGATCCTTGAGATAGATAACAGACAAGCTGTAAAAAACAGTTATACCAACTGAAGATACGGCAGAAAATGGGGGTGGGGACAGTTTCAACAGAGATCTAAGCAACAACTAACAGTACAAACTCTAAAACCAAAAAAATATACTCTGCTCTGTATATTTGCAGATAGATAGGAATGCAGTCTCTCAGAACAGGGAGACAACAGTTTCAACAGAGATCTAAGCAGCAATTAACAAACTCTAAAACCAAAAAAATATACTCAGCTCTGTATATTTGCAGATAGATTAGAAGGCAGTCTCTCAGAACACAGGTTCCAGCAATTAAATGCAGGCTGTTACTAACAGGTCTAATTTTATGCAAGTGATCCTTGAGTTAGATAACACACAAGCTGTAAAAAACAGTTATACCAACTGAAGACACAGCAGAAAATAGGGGGGGTGGGGAAAATAGTTTCAACAGAGATCTAAGCAACAACTAACACTACAAACTCTAAAACCAAAAAAAATATACTCAGCTCTGTATATTTTCAGATAGATTGGAAACCAGTCTCTCAGAACAGGGAGGCAACAGTTTCAACAGAGGTCTAAGCAACAATTCACAAACTCTAAAACTAAAAAAATATACTCAGCTCTGTATATTTGCAGATCGATTGGAAGGCAGTCTCTCAGAACACAGGTTCCAGTAATTAAAACATGAATGCTGTGAGTGGCCATAGTCATGACTTGGTATCAGACATAGGGCCAGTGATATGATACAGAATGCTTTAAATTGAGCCAAGGCTATGGCACAAGAAAAATAGTTACTGGGGGTAGGCCTGCTACAGAACCACCACTCACTGAGGCAAAAGAGTTCCTGTCAACTGTATGTGATTCACTTTAGGTCAGAGGAGTTGCCTTTCTATCAATTGCAGTTTTATGTATTTAAAGATATCTGGCACTGAGGTTTAATGACCAACTGTAAATGGTATGGGCATAGGTTATTTGTTTTCATGTCTATATAGATCTGTAAATATACTTTATTATAAAGTTTATTTGCATTTACACCTATTTTTGCTGTATTCTTGTTTAAGTAGCTTATTCTTGTTTGTATTTCGTCTGTTTTTTTTCTAGTTCCATGTTGTAATCACAGGTTAAGCTGCACCACCTAATTGTAGAGGATCAGTAGCCTCTAAGGATGAAGGTGATGAACAGAAATAGTCTGGGATTGCAGGGAGTGTGTCGGAATTGGAGGATGTGGCTTGCACTTCCTCCCCCCAAATTTGAACACAGTCATATGCCTACACATACCCATGAAATGGAACTATCAGAAATTGTACAGGTTGAGGTGGGCCTGGTTGATCAGTGTAGTGTGGTTACTCCAGTTGCAAAAGTACTACACTGAGGAACTGGTAGATATGCTCAGAGGAAACATGCCTGCCATCCTTCCCTGATGTTGCTGTGTCAGTATCTGCCACCCAGCGTATGTGCAGGACCATTATGCAGGTACCGGCAAGTTCTACCAGAGCCTTAGAAGAGATAGTCAGAGCACTGGATGGCATACCTTCTGATGTGCAACAATACATAAACAATGTAACTCCTTGATTTCTAGTCAGGGTCATGGAACTATCAATGCAACTCCTGACAGAGGTAGCTCCTGTGTTTTCAGTAGGCAATGGTGAACTGAATCCTCTACCATGCATGGCTCACACATGTCTAGGATGCCAGGAAGTAGCACTGGTACAACTGCATTGGCTGTGTTCCTGCATACTCACACACAATAAACCTTACATTGTCAAGGTCAACACACACATACACAAATAATTAGTCTTCAATACTGACTTCTCTACATCTGGAGGCTTCTCTACAGCTGGAGTTATACTTCTTCTGACCCTCATTTTGCAGACGAGCACACACACACACACACACACACACACACACACACACACACACACACACACACACACACACACACACACAGACACAAACACTTTTTTAGTGTCAGGCTTGCCCTCCTGTGACCCCCACTCTGTACAAGTCATGATGACTGTCACTCTTTACATATTTCTTTGCAATTTAGGGTTGCCTATGTCTGATGTGGACATCTAATGCCTGCTTAGTCAAATGCTTATTTTCATTAATATATTTACCAAATTTTAATTTGTTTTAATCTGATTAAGTGGAACAGTATTAGTAGCTGTAGTGCCCATACTTGTAGTAGTAGTAGTAGTAGTAGTAGTACCGTATTATTACTTATGAATTACTGCTTGCTCATCCCCTTGTGCAGATGATGCTGAGATTTCCCTAATCTCAATTGGTGTGTCTGATTTGTGATATTTATGCCTGATGAACGGAAGTTAGCAATCTGAGTATGCTTTCTGTGGGATAGATTTTTCATTCTAGTGTTGGATTGCAACTCTTTAATTTGTGTGTTAAATACATATCATTGTCTTTTGTAGTTTATAGTTGTGAGGTTATATAACTGCGCTTGATCACCTATCTAGATAAATGATGTTGACATTGCACTACACACTTTGGTTTGTCTGTCATGGGTCTTCTTTGGCTTTATGCAAGGGTCATATACATATGTATGGGAAATTATTTTTTTACATTTAATAGGATCATAGTTGTTTTTGGTTTGTCTATGTTGCATATATCACTCATAGGTTACTGCTCAGATTCCTGTATAGTTGAGAAACCGTTTGCTTTTACTGATGTGCAATACACACATATAAATCTAAGCATTTATCTCTTCATTACAGGTGTATCAGTCACCTTTGTCACTGCTACAAATAAAGTTGTTGTCTGGGGTTACATATGTCTGATGCTTACGATATACAGCCAGTTCATAGGTAAGTAAAGGCTGGTAAGTTTGCATGCATCATTGTTACTGCTTGTAGGTGCTTACCTCCTGTAGAGCTGAGTACCCCTCTGGGCATTTCTGCAGTTACCTCCTGCTGTGCCTCTAGGTGTCAAATATTGCTTGCTCATATTTGCATTAATAATTCCAAACCATGCTACTTACAATGTATCAAAATATTTTATCTTGAAGCACACATGATGGCAAACACAGTTGTATTGGCATTTGACCTCTGTCGATCAGTTTTTGTTAGAACTGTAAGGAGATAACTTCATTTTTTTAAGGCTCAGGCCACACCCACTGGGAGCTAAAGGTACACATTCAAATGAGCTGTACTGGAGTGAATGAGTTAAGTGGTGAATGTCTATGCTATTCGCAACCTTTTAGCTAAGGCCATAGCATATTAGGAATGCCTCTATCTGCCATGATCATCCCCAGCTGTGTGTTACTCATCTTACTCCTCATCTATGTATGCTGGGCCTGCCTGTGTTGTTGAGAACTGTAGTCATTGCCCTGGGTCTCCCTGCTGCAATGTTTTCTGAGAATGGTGTTACATAATATGGCAGAAGTGTCAGGGTCATATTTCTGGGCACCTCCAGATGTATCCAGACAGTAGAAATGTGACGTAAGCTGACCAGAAATACCCTCTATAATATTTCTAGTCTGATCATGTGCATTACTGTAACCTTGCTCAGTATGATATGTGGATTTCTCATGGGAGTCATGTGCAAAGGTTCCAGTTCATATTCTGTATTTCTGCTAGATGTCCTTGCAGAATGTCACCCCTAGAAAATCATATGTACAGGTCACAGGTGTGCCCTTTGTGGAAGTCTTGGAAACTATCAGGGATACCGGCACACACATACTATAGATGATACCTTGTGCATTACAGACCACCTGACAGTTAATAGAGTGATAGCCTTTTCTGCTTACTTACTTTCTTCCCAGTTCACCTGTGTAGGTGCAGTCTATGGCTTCTAGAACCTAAGGAAAATGTGCTCTGGCATAGACATTTTGCATGGTGATAAATCTCCTCAGGGATACTTGGAAACCAAATATGTCTGTCTATATGTTATACCATTGCATTGAGAAACTGGTGGAGTATTATTGAAGCAAAGGCCTGTGACAGCCCCCCACCACTGTGTCCTATGTGAGCCTCTGAAAAGTCCCTGTAGCTAGTGTACATAATGCTGCACATACCTTGGTTTCCACTGGGGTGGGTTCTCCGTGATTCTCAAGGGGCTTTATGTGAGGAGGGCAGATGTTTACTATTTGTCCACCCTGTTTCATTCCATTATTTCAATATCATAAAATACATGGTAGGTCAAATGTGGTCTAAAACACCTTCTGTTCTGAGGTCTGCCAGCAGAAGCAGAAGCAGCAGTACCTTGTACCTTGTACCTTGAGTCTGTTGCACATACATATTTATAATGGCTGTAGCAACTCCAAATATTTTAAGTTTCCACGTGGCTGTATTCCAGCATGTCTTGGATTTCACAGCTAAAGTGATCAAGATGTGTAGGTGCCTCATTTTATATGTTCCTGAATCACACCACCATGATTATTTGCTTAATTAGTATATAATGCAGCTTTTTATTCAGTCATTAGCATGTTCAGCCACTAAGCCTTGTTTTGCTGCTAGAAACAATGTGTACTGCTGTTTGCTGAATCACAAACAGCTCATTTGATCATGATGCAAACAGGCTTAGTATGACATGTAGCTATTCATGAATCCCAGCCATTGCTTTTCTTCTTGCAGGATTATCAAACACTGATGCTTCAGGATTTAGTGTTTATACAACTAAAGTGGATCAATTTTGGGATGGAATAATTTGAACTGGAACATTGAACTCTACAGCAATATACTGGACAGCGCAGTGGTGCAGAAGTAGCATTGTCACCTCACAGCAAGAGGTTCTCCGGTTCAATTCTCAGCTGGAGTACCTTTTGAATGGAGTGTGCATGACCTCCCTGCATTTGTGTGGGCTTCCTCTGGGTGTTCCGGTTTCCTCCCTGTTACAAAGACATTCGTCTGGAGCTTTCCTCCACAGGTCTCCACTGAAAATTGGCTTTGTTCATAGTTGGACTTTCCTGGCAAACAAATGCTAAATAAACAAATAAATAAAGAATATATATATATATATATATATATATATATATATATATATATATATACCTTACCATAGGAGACAGGGGTCATAAAATATTGGGTAGCCTTTTTAACAACAGGAGTCTGAAACACTGATGCTTCAGTATTTAGTTTTGGAAGAGGGCCATCTGAGTTGGAACTTTAACCTAAAAAGAATTGAGAGGCTAGCTAATGCATTAGTCTTGGCATCTGTGCTATGAACATAAACAGGTTACACCATCCCTAAGAATTCTATTAATGAGGATTTATTTGCTGGAATTTGCACATGAGCAGAGTTATAGTTCTTATGATTACCAAGCTATAACACTTAGCAATTAGACAACCCATTTCTTTCAAAGGCGATACATCAATCTGAGATTTCACCCTGTTTGGTTTCAAGCATTGTTACCTTAGTTTCTCTAGCAACTTAGTCATTTTTATATCATATACTTGCTGCTTAGTACTTCAGACCAAACTATCTGCAATAGTGTTTACAACACTATCTATCTTCAATCATATCATGCAAGAGTTTAGAAATGTTCCATTAGCATAACAATTGGAACATGTTGCATTGACTTCAAGGTGTCCACAGTCCAATGGTAAGTTAAATGCATGAGAAAAATTGTAAAGCATATTTGTGAGAAATGTGATGCATCAAGTCAGATGTTCTATCATTTATCATGCCCAGGGTACACTTATACTCTTTTACAAGACTCAGGACTGCTTGCTTCTCACTGTTTAATGGGGAGAAAGCTGAGGTGACAACTCAATGCATTTTCCTTAGTATTTCTAGAGAAACAGAACTTTGTCAGAAAAGGCAGATAAAGCAAAAAAAAAATTAATTACTTCATTTATTCATTAATCTGTTGTGTTCCCAGGGTGGGTCACAGATCCCAACAAACCTTTTCATGTTCCATCTGGAAGTACAGGGTATTCAAACCAATTCAAAAATATTTCAAACAATTGGCATAAAATTAAAAAAAAAAGCAAGAGAAATTTGATAAGCAGTTAAGCTACCATAAATAGGATGCAAACAGAAAATGTAGAATAACAACAATAAGAATATACAGTGGTGGCTTCAACATTTTAAGCTACTTAAGACAAAACTAGTTACCATATGTAATTACAATAATTTACAAAATGTACAAAGAGGGGTCTGGAATTTACAGTGCAAGTTTAGCAAATAAACCAAGATACTTGGGAAAAATAACTAGAGAGGGGCAGGTAAAAGAGGGTCATGATGTCAGGCAGACATGCACTTCCAGGAATTAGCAGCAGAGTACAGCGGAAGAGTAAGAGATAGAGGAATGTTAATTAAAACAGCATCTCTCGTGGAGTTTTAGTTGACTCTACAACATAAGCCACTGTTAATAAGGGATCAGTAGTAGGCCTTCTAAATTACTACATGATAATTATAAGAATCAATCAGTGGAGAATTAAAAATTGAGAAGACAGAGAACAGTAAGACAATTTACAAAGGAACAATAGAGGGACATTTGTATGGCTCTCAAGTCTGCAACACAGTCCAGGAGATTTAGAATATTTGTTTGGAAATATTTACTAGGTATTTCTATACTCAACGCAGCCTTTAGATATTTTTTTTTTCTCAGAGAGATAGCAAATGTTTAGGTGTGATGGGATAGACAGAGGTGATTGCAAATATGATTCTGGGAATGTGCTGAATTGACAGATTTAAACAAATCCCTACAGAGTACATGGCTTATGCACATAGTAATATGTGAATACAGTCAGAGCTGGGAAAGATAAAGAATGCATAAATGAAGCATTTGACAGAAAGGCAGATATATGTGCACATCCTGATATCAATTTAAAATGCTTTAGGTGAGAAGTGCATGGGGGGGGGGGGGTTGACATAGCAATTTATATGCAGTATTACAAAGGAAATGTATATGATTTTAAAAGTGGAGGAGCCTGACTAAAACTGTGATGACCTGGAAAAAGAAACATGAACCTGTTAATACAGTTTAAAGTTTTTTTTAAGGTAGTATGGCTGAGGTCTCTTAGTAAGAGAATGCGGATGAACATGTGTATTTGCAAAACTCTGGCATTCTGCTGTTTTTGTTAGGTGTTGCATAGGTTTTAGCCTGAATTCTGGGAAAGTAGATGAGTCTGTGATGGCTGGAGTTAAGAACTGTCAGAGTTTAGGTCAGAAAATTTAAAAACTATGTTGTCTACATTCTTTGCAGGAAGGGAATATTTTGAGACTGTGACCTGAGACTATGCATTCTTTCTCTTACAGTGAACTGATCAGCTTGGTATGAGAAGGAATTTTGGTTTAGTAGCTTGAAAGTGAGTGTAATAAAAGATCTGCCCTTTGTTGAATTTAAAGTCTATTGACTCTTTTGAGGACTGAGCATTGATACTCACTTTTATGTCTGATTCAATGAATCAATAGATTTTTTGGTGGTGGATTATAGTGAAATGAGTTTCTTTGTGGAGGCTAAGAAAATTATAGAGATACCAAACCTTAGTTAGACCAAGATAATCCCTTTACCTACAGCTTGACTAGTTTTAGAGGACAAGAATGAAGATATTTTAAAGACCAGAACAAAGTTGAGGCCAATATATTTGAATGATGTATTAGTTTTAAGTTCGTTTTTCATAGGATCTCGAATTCAAGGAGATAAAATGTTGATGGAACTAGACATTTAATGAGAATTCCCGGAGACATTTATTAAGAAATCCAAGATAAGCGTCTGTGCCTGTGAATCAAACAAATGGACCCAATGAGGAGCTATTGAAGATTGCAGTATTAGTGCCAGTATCCTAGCATTTAGCTTCTGTAAAATCTGCATATCTTAGTACTGGACATAGCTATATGCTATCTACAGAGACATCATCATCTACCTCCTTGAATCTGCTAAGATACTGGTGCAGAAATGAAATAGGATTATTGTTACAATGCTCACTGTAATAGATTTCTTAAGAAACACCAAGAATATGAGAAAGGTACATTCTATATTCAACAGAAGCAAACTTCAATTTTTTTCTAATATTTATCAATATTATGACAAGAGCTATGGCAAAGCAATTTGGATCCTGGGTGCCATACCCATTTGGTACCACTCCCCACTGTCTTCAAGTGATTGCTTTGTGATCATTGGAAGGCAGCTTGCAAATATCAAACTTTTTATAGAATGGTTTAGTGGTCAGAATTCACTTTATAGACAGCTTGTATCCTAACATTTTACTTGTCTTGTTTTTCAAAGGTCTTCTTCTTCTTCTTCTTTCGGCTGCTCCCGTTAGGGGCCGCCACAGCAGATCAACTGTTTCCATTTCTTCCTGTCCTCTGCATCTTGATCTGTCACACCAACCACCTGCATGCCCTCTCGCACCACATCCATAAATCTTATCTTAGGCCTCCCTCTTTTCCTGTTACCTGGCAACTTCATCCTTAGCATTTTTCCCAATATACTCTGCATCTCTCCTCAGCACATGTCCAAACCAACATAATCTTGCCTATCTGGCTTTGTCTCCAAACCTTCCAATCTGGGCTGACCCACTAATATACTTATTCCTAATCCTGTCCATCCTCGTCTCACCCAGTGCAAATCTTAACATCTTCAACTCTGCCATGTCAAGCTCTGACTTCTGCCTTTTTGTCAATGCCACGGTCTCCAACCCATATAACATAGCTGGTCTCACTACCCTCTTGTAGACCTTCCCTTTCACTCTTACTGGTACTCGTCTGTCACAAATCACTCCTGACACTCTTCTCCACCCACTCCATCCTGCCTGCACTCTCTTCTTCACCTCTCTTCCACACTCACCATTACTCTGAACTGTTGATCCCAAGTACTTAAACTCATCCACCTTCACCACCTCTACTCCCTGCAAAAGGTAATTAAATTAAGTAACTTAATGAATGTTTGTAAAATGTGTTTACTGTATAGTAGTAGATGAACAACTTAATTCTAATAAAATGGGGTGTCACATACATGATATGTGATAAATCATAGCTTTAACAATAAAAAATAACATAAGATGTAAACCCTGTGATTAGGTATGATTAAATACGCACAAGTAAGGGTTAACTGAAAAAAACATTCTGCCTCTGTGTCTTGTGTTTCTTAAGGCCTGCATGACTCAGCCATATGTGTTAATTATTAGTGTGTCTATTCATACAGGTCATACGCTCATTGTCTGGAGAGCAATAAAACAGTCTCCACATGTAAAGAAGATGACAAGTTGAAGATTGAAGCTAACTTTTCATATTAATGAACTGAACCCTTCTGTGAAAAATGTTGAACCTGAAAAGCTTAACAGCTGATTTTACTTAGCAGAAGATAATTTATTATCCAAAACCCAATATGAATTTATGTCTAGCCATGTCATTGAAAATAGTCATTATATTAATCAAATACACTGCTAATAGCTTAAGGACATAATATAAAAGTAATGTGCTAAGCTTAGTGTTATATGTTTGGCACACTGAACTAGTTGGTGCTATTTTGTCAATTAAAAGAGGAAATTAGGATATTACCTTCCTGACCTGGTTTGCCAATTATTAAACCAAAGACCAGAAACAATAACCTGATAAACAAAGAAAGAAAAAGAAAAAAAATAACCTCTGGTCTACCTCAGATTTTTAGGCTTGGTCATTTACTCTTTTCTTATTCCCTAACATAATTATTAAGCACAGTAACTCTCTAAAGCTTATCCGGTATGTGGAATATTCAACACTTCTCTTTAACTTTGGCATTACAAATCATCTTCCACAGAATTTATTACTCAAAAAAAAAGGATCATATACTTTGATGAACTGCTGTATGATTCTAAAATGTTCAAGTGTCCAAGAAATATTGAGCAATGATGGTCCCCTCTAACTGTTTTCAAATGGAAATACCTAGGAATTAACATTAAGCGAACATAACAAACCAGTTAACAAATGACAAGTGAAATCCAATGTTACGGGCATTGCCTCTTGCATGTCTTTTCATGCTGTGAAAGTGTTGACTGCATTAAGTATTGGTGATCTCTATGAAATGGCTTTGTCAAATGTATCATATAAAGGCTGCTGGAACATTCCCTTGACTAGGATACAGACAGCAGCTAGGCCTGCAGTCTTTGGGAACACAAAGAAGGGGAATCTCATCTTGTCACAGAAGGTTTTACCACATTTGCCTAGGGATTCACAGTATTTTAAAACAATATAATTATCCATCTGCATATTTAATTGAAACAATGATACTAGAGAGGAAAGTGTGCCCTTATATGGCACTCTGTGAGGATTAAGGAGTGTCTTAAGTCTTTTTTTCAGTTACACTCAATCATCAGGTTCAGTAGAGTAAAAACAAAAGTGCCTGGTCATTTAGAACCTGCCTACACATAATTTTTATCTAGCCTATTTGATAATATTCCTTTACAACTTGCTACCATTCTAGATTCTTGTGGCCAATAGAGAAAACAGGACTTCTAATTAATTTGCAACATCTTAAATAAATCCTGCATAATTTGCCAAATTAATCAGGTGATATACTCCCCAAAAATTATACAAGCACAGCAGTGAAATAAGGTAAAAATGGGTGGAACATCACAAAAGCTATATACTCTATGGATGCTGAAGAGAATTTGATATGTTTGGAAATACATCAGCAGACAGGCTTATGAGTCTAAGCTTTTGTTCAGGAACTGAAAACAGATTGCTAGTATCCTGATTTGTTCCTCAGATGGTAATTAATATGTAACTTCCTGTTGCAAATCCTTACTGCGGTACAGTATGAGACTGAAAGAAGGTAGCTATCGCACAATAAAAAATACCCAAGGTGTCTTAATGCACTTAGTGGAATTATTTCTTTGGTTATGCACATGCATGTTTTCGCTTTTTCTTTTTTGCAATAATATTTGTAATTGAAAAATTAATAATGAAGTCAGAAAAATTGTACTTTTGACATAAGTATTCATCATAGCATATAAGCAGCATATTTTGGAACATTTTTTTCAGTTGCTTAATTTAATTTTTGGGGATGATTAATTTTGTAACTTACGAACACATCAAAGCCATAATGCTGTTTAACAGCATGCCCTTCAATTTGTGAACATTTTGGCTGTTTTTATTTTACATCTTTATGTACTGTGCTTTAATGATGCATTTAATACTTGAGTCATTTTCATATCAGGAAGACACATGCTATAGAAATTGAATTAAAATACTATTAAACATAAAAAATGAAACACTGAAACCTTTATAAATCATTTACTGCATGCCTGGAGTTGTTTCTCACTTAGAGAAGTGCTCTGGAAGCATAATAACACTCCTGAATCACTGTGATAAAACATAACTGGTTTAAGCAACAGTATTATGTGATACATACTGCAGTTTTAAAACTGAAAAGTAAAGCATGTTGTTGCATAAAAGGTCCACTTTAGCAATGCATTGTGTAAAACTCTTCAGTGAAAGCATTTACTAGTGATTTTATTAGGAAATTTACATATTTCTCTTGTATACATTTAGTTTATAAACCAGCACTGTAATATCTGAAAAAATGGACTGTACATCCACTGTACAATAATAATAATAATAATAATTATAATAATAATAATAATAATAGTTCACTGAAAATACTTTTCTTTTCATTATAGTTACTTTGCATTGTAAATCTGTAGGCATGCTTTTTTATTTAAAGTATATCCAAACTTAAGCTGTCTTCTTTTTCGTTATGGGTGACAGATTTGAGCTAGCTACACTCACAAAGAATTAAATTTTTTAGTAACATTATTTGCTCCATCTCTGTCAGCCGACTGCATGGTCATCTATCAAGAGTTTCTGCAGTACTCCTGTCCTTAGATATGCGTATAAATGTGTGGTACCCCAGGCTGAACAACACTGTGAGGTCATTCTTCAGGAGAGGCCTGTACTAAAGGAGGCATCTGAACTTCACCATTCACCTTGAAGCAGGATTAGGCTAAGCAAATAGTTCCCATCCCGCTGCTTGTGGTGGTATTGCTCCCCTGGCCAGTCTGCCATAAGTGAAAGCACATCTTTAAGTGTGGCAAGCACTGATGTGTGGTTTCTTAGGATGTGACTACCCCATGACATTAGGATGACCAAAGCTGCTGAAGCATTCCACCACTCAGTCTGTTGATCATTCTCAGCCCTAGCCCCGACAAATCAAATGCTCATTTGGCACTGTTCCCAGCTTGTGATAAGTGTGCTCAGCCTTCCTGCCAGCATCATCAGATACTTGAGCTGATAATCAAACTCAGGTCACCTAGCTTATAATCAGGACTTCATCCTATTGGCTGATAATCAAACTCAGGTCACCTAGCTTATAATCAGGACTTCATTCCATTGGCTAATAATCAAACTCAGGTCACCTAGCTCATAATCAGGAGTTTATCCCATTGTACTACAGGGCTGGTACTCACAGAGCATTATAATATACAATTCTTTTGCAAGTCTCTGCAATTATCTAAGGTGTTTTTACCATGTTTCTGCTCAATTAACTCTGCTATACCCAGATCTCTCTAACTGTAAATTATTAACATTTTTTTTTATTAATTTATCTTGATTTCTTCAAAAAGAAGAATCAGAATGCTGCTCATGGAATGCTTGACATGGAACAGGGTGTCAGATTTCTGCTATTTCCTCCTGGGATGGATGGTAATCTCCCTTTCATGTCAGGAGAGCTAACAATGCACAAAAACAGATGTAGTGTATCTTCCACATGGCCTATATGTGAAGAGAATTCTCAGAAATTCTATATAACGCATGACATGCAAATCATTATCTAGGTCATTAGCAATAAAGCTATATCATTTTATATATCTTTATTTCGAAAGCCCTCATATGGATCAGTGTATATTTATTCAATACCATACTATGTATATCATGCATATTTTGCATCAACATGTGACTTTTTCTACATATAAGGAATATATTTCAGTAACTAAAGGATTTCAGATAAAACCTGCTTGCAGCACAGCATGCTGAAGGAGATTCTCTATGAGCTGCAGGTACAAGCAATTCCACAAATTCATTAACTGCATGATATTCTGTAATGGTGATGGTACAGTATAACTGAGACCTCCACAGACATTTGCCTGCTGATGAAACACAGGATGCGCACCATATAGAAATAAAGTGAGTTGAATAGTTTTGGTAGAATACACCCTTATTCTCTGTCAAATATGTAGCAAAGGCCATATTGACTTCACAAAATGTATTTCTTTGGGTCTTTGTTCGGCGATCAAAAAATATTAAATTGAATGGCTGAACATCAAATGTTAGTCAACGAACAGCACTTTTAATGCACAGGGATGTCATTGAAAATAAAGTCATTGAATGGCCATAGCTGGCCAACATAGTGGGACTGTGATCTACTACTAGCTTACCAGTAACTTAGCTTTAACAGAACCTGCCCTTTCCCCAATTAAATGCAACCTCGGAGTTAGTATATATAATTACTGGGGAATGTGGGGGGGGTGGGCACAGCCTCCCCATATAAGGGGTTATGAGGATGAAGCCCCCACATAAGTATTGTTCTGTGTTCACTGAAACCGTCTGCTGTGGGGGGCTATGCTCCCCCCACAAATGATATATATCAACTCTGAGGTCACACTAAATTCGGAAAAGGGCAGATTCTGTTAAAGTTAAGTTACCAATAAGCTAGTGGTAGACCATAGTCCCTTTATGTTGTTCAAAAGTGCAGTTCGTTGAACAATGTTCGATGTATAGCCATTCCATTTAACATTTTTTTGATTGCCGAACATAGACCAATTTCTTTTTCAACTCTCTTGATCCCACAGACTATCTCAGCAAAATGAAGCATGCAGATAATACACTGCAGCAGGCCAGCGCACTGCAGCCAATGTTGAAGGATGCCCTGCAAACGCATTCTATTTTGAGAAGAGAAACAGCATTTCCGTGAGCCAGACTATGGGTAAGTCATCTGACTAAGAAACGTATAGAAAGGTTTAGGCTAAGCAGAGAGCTGGTGCAAGCTGTGTGTTGGACGTGTGCACTTGAAATGTTCTCACATAGTTTGTGGTGTAATCCCATCCCAGTTGAAACAAAGATTTGTCTGAGCCTTGGTGTAGTGGTCTCTGAGACATTCAAGCAGCACATGGATAATACCATAGGGATGTCCCAGACAACTGTTGGTTTATACGAGGACAGTTCCTGGTAGTTATGTGCAGCAAGGTGGATAACTATATCCACTTCCCAAGTACACCAGAGAAATGATAGACAGAAATGGAATGGTTCTTTGCTGTGGCCAATTTTCCACTTATTCTTGCTGCAATTAATTGCATCTACATACCAATAAAAACCCCAAGCATTGTGGTGCAGAACTATATTACAACTGAATGGTGTGGTCCTCACTCAAATGAAAGGTAATGTGCTAAGCAGATGGCTTCATCATTAACATTATGGCAGTATACAATAGTAATGCATGCAGTGTCACTATATGGCATGAAAGTGCCCTGCGGACAATGTTTTAAGTGGCTAGGAATATGATTATGTGTTATACTGCTGTGTGATCATGCATTGCTAGTTTGTTTTTACTCTGCATCAGAACATGACTGTGGTTAGCCACTGCAGCCCTGACTTATGATAAATTTCACAGCCCCCACCCATGATAGCTGAGGATGCATGTAATAAAATGCACATTATGACTTGCAATACCACTAAATGAGTACTTGATAAGCTGAAAGCAAGATACAAGTGTCTGGATACATCCAGGCATACACTGATGTATGCATTTACAAGGCTGTGCAAATGGGCATCATATGTGATATGCTACACTATCTGATTACATCCACAGGGCCATGCAAGCAATAAATGAAGATGATCTACCTTAAGAACCACAGACATCTGAAAAGGAACAGACATAGGTGTCACAGGATGCTCAGGAAGACACAGGTAAATTAACAGCAAGGTATGGGTGACAAAGGCTATAGCCATATGTGTAGACATAGACAGCTCAGCAGTGTCTGGCTCAGAACATGGAGTATTAAAATGCCATATATATACTTGTGCACAAAGCAACATGGAATATGCACTCATTCCAGTCTGAACAGCTGACAGGCACATTAATGTATATGTAACCTGTATATGAGGAAGATTATGCATACATAAAATGCAACTAATGTCTGTGGTGCACTTCATCATATGCATATTATGCAGGAACACATGGCACAAATGTATGGGATTGTCATACATGGGAATGCATAGCTGTAGTAAACATGAACCACTAGTTAAATAATGCATTAATACTGTAAATGAAACGTGCATTAAATGAAAAGTTTACAAATTGATGTACATGTATGTTTAGGGAGACCTACCTCAGTGAAACCACCTGGTATCCTATGGCTTTGGCAGTGCAAATAGTGTGAGGCCAGAAACATCTGTATTGTAGGCAGGTATGGTGTTGATGGGTCACCTCCAGTTGCATCACACCAATGTCAGCACTCATGTCCTTGGGATGCAGCATGTAGAATAATGTCAGTGTACCAGTGGTGATAGACACATCTTTTCATGGTCACCACCTGGGTTTGCCTTGTAGGCAATATCCTTACTGTGATGCCCGTGCATTGCCCCAGCAATTAAGGAGCCTCAGTCCTCACCACTAACACCAGTGAGGGGTGTCCATATAGGGAAAGAATAATAAATATACACACAGTAAAGTACAATTTCCCTTAAGAGCACACAGAGATCACAGTCAGTTTGTAGCTGGTTTCTCCCTTCCTCTCCAGGTCCCCAATAAGACTCCCCACTGGCACAGCTATAGGGTCCAGATCCCAGCCTAGTGGGCAATCTAAAACCTCCAGCATCCTCTCTGTCCAACCAGTGCTTTGTGTCCCTGCCCAAGTAGCTGACATACACATTTTGAAATGAGTTATATACAACCATACAGACACTCCTGGAGAAGGCTGGCACAGGTTCTCCAGCTGTGCCCCTTTTCTGCCCAGTCTAAAAGGTAGTACCAGCTACCACCAACCACTAATATCAGCTACTCAAAGGCCCTTCTGAAAGGGTGTCCAGTTATTACTGTGCAATATTATTATCCAAATGGTAAGTGTGACTGAACAGTCAGGGCTTATTAGAGTGACTTGGTACAGTATCACTATATACATGCAATGTACTCTAGAGCTTAAATTAACTCTACATAAAACAGTCACAGTTGAAAAGTTTAAAAATATTTAATAATAAATAAAAACACAAGACAATACTTCTTACTACACAGTGCTAGTAAAGAGTTCAGAGATCACAGAGAAATACTTAAAATAATACAGTAGAAAAGTTCTAACATCAACACAGAAAAACACTTAGTCTAATCTTCTTAATTCATAGCTATTTCTAAGAGAAAACACAGTTCTAAATAACTTAAATATAAAATATAGCAGTGCTGGTGATGTTGGATGTTCTCAATACAAAATGCTCAGAGCTCTCTGATTCCCTCTCTTTAAATAGATAACACAGAGCTGCTTCATATGACATCATTCTTCACACTTCTCTGGTGTTCCGAGGATAACAGAAACTACATTTACATTCTTTACACCTGGTCAGAAACCAGAACAATAAAGGACACATACATACAAATTCTGGCCATTAACTCTGGCCTCAAAACAATAGGCAGAATTCCTTCATCCAGACATATCGGCTCCGAATTCTGACATTAAAGACAGTCATGAAATGCATGACTTAGCTTTGTTACAGCAGAGTGCACTGTTGTTACATTTTTGCAGTTCAATATCCAATGCAGTCTTTTCACATTTAAGAGAACAAGCCTGTGGCTTACATTAATATTTACAAATGAGAGAATTATCTACAGAATTGTATCTGGCTAGGCTGGTAGCCTTCACCTATCTTCACACTTACAGGTGTGATTCCTCCACATTGCATCATCCAAAGAGGTTTGTCCCATTCTTGCAAAAGGCATCACTCGTTAGTTAATTGTCCTAGTCAATAAAATTATTTCATTAACTATGTGGTCTACGTATCTGTAGAACACATGAGTGAATGCGCAAGGCCTGTCAGCACTACTCTTGGTGCATGTGAGCTATGACTGGTTGTAAGGGACAGTAGCATACACACTCAAATAATGTACAAGCATATAAAGTTGAATGCTATCATATTTTATTGAGTCTATACATGCCAGCAGTATCATAGATTGTTCACAATGTAGAATGTAGAAAGTTACTGGAGAGAGAAGCTGTAACCAGCATATGCACATGCACCCACTGTTATATATGCACTGTTAGGTAAAGGCATGGTTATAATTATTTATTTTGATATATTTATTTATTGGTATTTGTTGATTGTGGCAAGACACCAATCCACATGGACCTTTCTCAGAACTGGACCAGGAGCACTGTCAGGTGAAGTGACTTAGTCAGAGTCACACAATTAGGCGAATGGAGTTTGAGGAAATCAAACATCTAACAAGAAGGAGCAGCTTATTAACAGCTGATATCCTTAAATGTGATTCAGTGTTATGTTAGTAAACTGATATATGTAAAGTCAAATACACACAAACCTTTTCTGAATCACATGTCAGCAGCAATATCATAAAACATGCAACTATATACAATGTAGGTGATAAAGTCAAAAGGGGTCTATACTAATTCATGGAAAAACCACACCGTTGAGCAGCATTTAATCAGAAATGCTGTTTATTGAACCTCTACTCTCCCCACTAATTATATATACCAACTCCGAGACTGCACTACAGTGGGGAAAGGGCAAATATTCTGATCCCTACCTTAATGAAATGTCAGTCAGAATGGTTCAATAAATGGCATTTCCCAATGAAATGCTGTTCAACAATGTGGCCATTCATAGAGTTAGTAGGGGCCCAGTCAAAAGACCACACTGTGCCTGTAGATAAACAACAAGATAGCAAGACTGCTGCGAGCTAAACTACATTGCTACAGAAGTAGCATAAGAGGCATTTCCAGTGTCTGCAAAAGATGTGAAAAACTTACAAATACCACAGGAAGTAAGTCACATATTTGCAGACACATTATATATTTCTGCAATGGCAGAGTCCATATCAGGACAACAGACAGCAAAGGTTTAGAGGACAATGCAGATGCAATGCAGTGAAAATTATTAGTCCAGGATATATCTTACAGACATCAGTGCTTGCAGACACATACACCATCCTATGCCTTTAGAATTCCTCAGATGAGTTACAGAGCAGATGAACACAAGCTAACTTCCAGTGTTGAACGTCTGTAAATAGTCAGCATAGCACTTTCAAAAATGTATATAAATGGATACCTTCAGAACTCTTGTGATATAACACTTGTGATAATTGCACATAGATGGATACACTTTCAATAAACATATTTAAGTGAAGCCTTTAGAATCAGAAGTATATAGCACTTGCAAAAAATGTGTTCAAGCAGATACCTTTGGAATCCTCAGTGTATAACATTTACAGAAAATTGCAGATAAATAAATGCCTTAAGAATCCAACTGTAAAAGTGCATAGAAATCTGCTTGGCCACACATGTTTTCTCATTGGATGAATTTTCTCTTGAGTGATACTTAAATGCACAGTGAATTTCTGGGACTTTGTCTTTTCTAAAAAGATTTCAAGCCTGCATAAACTAAAGCACTGCTGCTGATTCCCTGCTTGGTGAGGAAAGTAAACATATATTTTTTGTCTGTGACTTGCTGATAGAGTTGCTTTTTGTATTACTTGCTCCCTTTTGTTTTCTGTTGTAAGAAATCTGTTTGGCCTGCTCTTTTAGTTCTATTTGAGAGGTAGACAATTTATCTAGCTGCACATTTCCCATGTTTTTATTGGTTAAATTGTCCATTGAGGGATAATTAAATAGACAATGAATTTCTGGGCCTTTGTCCTTTCTAAAAAGATTTCAAGCATGCATAAACTAAAGCACTGCTGATGATTCCCTAGTGGATGAGGAAAGGAAACCAATATTTTTTGTCTGTGACTTGCTGATAGAGTTGCTTTCTGTTTTACCTGATCCATTTTGATTTCTGTCGTAAAATCTGCTTGGCCTGGTGTTTTTGTTCTATATGAGAAGTAGACACTTAAATCATCTAGACTGCACATTTCACATGTTTTTCATTGGTTTAATTGTCTCTTGAGGATACTTAAATACACAGTGAATTTCTGGCCCTTTATCTTTTCTAAAACAAATTTCAAGCCTGCATAAACTAAGGCACTGCTGGTGATTCCCTGCTGGGTGAGGAAAGTAACCTACATTTTCTTGTCTGTAACTTGCTGATAGAGTTGCTTTCTGTTTTATCTTCACCATTTCATTTTCTGTTGTAAGAAATCTGCTTGGGCTGGTGGTTTTGTTATATGTGAGAGGTAGACACTAAAATGATCTAGGCTGCCCATTTCACATGTTTTTTCATTGGTTAAATTGTCTCGAGTGATACTTAAATACATAGTCAATTTCAGGGCCTTTGTCTTTCCTAAAAATAATTCAAGCCTGCATAAACTAAAGCACTGCTGGTGATTTCTTGCCACTTTTTCCCACCCACTCTCCCATTTGTTGATCTACTTTTTAAACCTGGTGATTTTGAGCTGCCCACACCTAGTGTAAATTGAGCTTAATAAGTTCTTCCCTTTCTACATTGCTGTTGATATACTAAATTACTGATTTACCTTTCCTTGTGCTTATATTGAAAAAGTGCATTTTGCCTCATCATTGTCTCTTCTACTGATTTACTTGCTCTAAAATCATTATCTAGCCAACTGTTGGACAAAGTAGTGTATTTTTACACTCTAGCAAGCACTTGTTTTTGCATCAAGAGGTTAGTTGATTTTCTATCTAGTGCACTGGGAGGTAGCATGGTCTGTTTATGTTAGAAAACACTGGAAATTTCTGCATGTAGTTTTATTGGCAGGCGGGCTTATTAGTCAGCTGATTTTGTTTTTAGTGCCTTTATAAATTCTGTACAACTGAGTGACTCTTGGCTCATTTATACAAATCAACATACTGTTAGTGAATAATCACACTTTTATAAGCTGTTAAAAGTACACTGCTGTATTTGTATCTCTACATTTGTTTGTGGTAGCATTTCATATCTTTTAAACTTGTTTGTGGTAGCTTTGCACTCTGGACACTCCATTAATGTGTTTTTACATTAGGAGGACTAGGCTTATTCATCTAGTAGCAGTTGGTGTTTACCTGGTCTATCTGAGCTGGGAAGCACACAAAAGGGCTCTAAGTATTTTTTGCACTTCTCTTAAATACTGTGACTGTAGTTTAGCAGTTAAAAAAACTGAACTGTCTGCTGCTGCTTTAAGTAGTGAATTGCATGGTATTATATTGCTGTAGGTAGTTTGTGTGGTCTTGTTTCACTTGGTCTCCAAACCAGCTATTCTACATTAAGATGATGTTTTTCTGTACCCTTGTGGCTGAAGTGTGCTCTGAGTTGGGGACTACTGGGGGGATGCTTCTTGTGTGCTTTCTTGATTGGTAGTTAGCTTAAAACTTGTTTCTCTTTGCTCATATTTAAGCCTCTGTTTGAGGGGTGCTGTTCTTCATGCAGAGACAGTTAGCAGTGTCCTGTGCAGAAGAAAAAGCCTATAATTTCAGTTTTTCCCTAAGTAGTTGTCATTGAAACCCTTACAAGCTTTTCTGCTGATCTAAGAGCAGCTCTTCTGCACACTGAGCAGAGTTGCCTTATTGATCGTCCTTAGTCTACACAGAGTACAGGTCTCTTGTAGTCTTGGTACTTCAAGCACAGTCCTGTCAAATTAACCCATTTTCTTCCCTAATAAAACATACAGTAAGAGCCTGCAATCATGGATGGGCAGTATCCCATCATCTCTCTGGCTGACTTGATAGACATGGGCATCCTTCGGCAATATAGCAATTGTATCTTGTACACTAGCAACTACTTACTCCTGAAACAAACAAAGCAAACAAATATTTTATGTGAGAAATGTAGTTACACTATGAGATTGGAGGCAGGACTCTCACAAAAAAACTTCTCAAAAAATTTTCAAAAAACTTTACAAAAGTACTTTTCAAAAGGATTTTTCAAAATAATTTTTCCACTATTATTTTTCTGATAAAATGTATTTCATTGTATGTATACATTGTAACCCACTGACACTGTTAACACTAAAATTGCAAAACTGTGGAGCCTTTCTCCCCAGGCCTCCGCTGAAAAAGGGCTACTTAGCTCAGTTGAACTAACCCAGTCAACAAATGTAAAATAAAATAAATTATAAATTAATTATAAAAATAAAAGGACAAATTGAATGACAAACAAGTTGTTGATGCACACACACTTCCCACACTAAATATGGACATGACACATAAACCCACATATGTGGAGGTTCTCATTAGTAACTTGCCAAAAGAGCAGAGGCCTCCCCAAATAGAAAACACTTACACATATAACAATGCAAAATTCAACCCAACACATAATAACACACACACACCAGTGTATCAGCAAATAAGCCCATAAGGAGTAACACCACAAAACCTAATGTACTGGTTATAGGTGACTCCATTGTGAGACACAATGTTGTTCCCCTCACCAGGCTGGATAAGCAATGGGTTACATTTAGCTGCTTGTCAGGTGCCAGGATCTATCAAGTCATTCAAGCACTCAAGTCACCCAACCACAAGTATTGGTGTGGCTCTGTCACAGTCCATGTGGGAGTGAATGACTTGGCACATACCTTAGTGGACTATATGTAGAGAGACATTCTTGTAATCTCAGAATATGTGTCACAGACAGATATAAGCCTAGCCTTAAGCAGCATTCTACCTTCTACAAAGATAATGCCACAATAAAAACAAAAAACTATTGACTTTAACAATTGGCTTAGGTTCTGGTGTCAGTCCAAGGGGATCCACTATCTGTCAGCTTGGGAAGACATGGTCAACAGGCCATGCTACTTTGCCAGAGATGGTCTGCACATGTTTCCTCTAGGCTTTCAGATACTGGCAAAGACATTAGCCACCCCTATTGTCCCTTTTTAGGCAGTGTCAAAATAACCAACCTCGCAGCATAACAAAATCCTCTGTAGATAAACTCAAGATACTGATGCTTAATGCTACGAGTCTAAACAAGAAATTGCACTCATTACTTTGGAAGATTCTGATGTCTGTGCAGTCACTGAGATATGGTTCAAAGGAGCGGAAAGCACCCTGGCCATGCATGGCTTCAATGCCTTCCATGCATTCAGACCACAAACTGAGCATGAAAAAAACAAAGGAAGAGATGTATCCATCTTCACTAAGAATAAGTACACCTCTAGACTGGTCAAACAGTATGAGTCTCATGAGCTACCCCATGTCCAATTAACTAAAGGCAAGCCCCCTACCACATCATAGCTAGCTATAGGTCCCCACCATGAAACAAGAAAGCCTATAACCCATACCTGGACTTACTGGAGTCACTTGCCATACAGCCCAACACATTACTCATGGGTGATTTTAATTATCTTACCATTGACTGGGAAACATACATGACCACAAATATGCTGGCTCAGAGGTTCTTGGACTTTGTTAATGAAAATCTTCTGGAACAGCTAGTCAGCACACTGGCAGAAGACTCAAATGTCCTGGACATCATGCTCACTAATATGAGAGAACATTGCACCTCCCCCTGTGTGATATCCTCCCTGGTAAGATCAGACCATAAATCAGTCTTGTTTGATGTAATTATAAGACCAGATGCCCCATCAAACTAAAAAATGTGCAGATAACAGGGACTCCTATGCAGAGGTGTACACCGATGCCCTGTATAACCACTTAAGTGGTTTTATAGACTCAGCTGTATCTGACCGGATTAAAAGCAGGTCTTGCCAAACAAACCAGCCACTCTGATGGACTGCTAGTATAAACAGGCTATACAACAACAGAAAGAAACTAATGTCCAAGAACAAGAGAGAACTGGCTCAGCAGAAGTAGAAATCCCTCATTAGCTTAAACAAACAAACAAATTAGAGAGCTTGTCAAATCTCCCAAAGCTAATTATGAAGTAAAAATACCATCCTTAGCTAAGGATAATCACAAGGCATTCTTTAGCTATGTCAGAAATCTGAAAGGGAAAACCCAGCAATAGGCTGAACTGGTTGTGGATGGCACCATCCATACTCAAATGAAAGTAATAGCCAACCTGCTAGCTGACAGATTTGGAGCAAACTTCAGCTCCCTGTTCCCTCCAGTCATCCCCCAAAGTATACCTGCCACCATTCCTCAGCCTATTATCTCAGGGGACCAGACAACATCCCAGGTTGCCTTTTAAACAACTTAAAATATGATCTAGCAGACTCCACTTGGATCCCTGTTTAACCACGGCCTACAAACTGTCTATCTTCTGGTGGAATTGAGGACAGCAACAGTAATCCATCTGCACAAAGGGTGACCATCAACCAATCCTAGAAATTATAGGCCTATAAGGTTGACTAGCCTCATTTGCAAGGCCATGGAAAGAATCATTATGGACCTTAATAACAAGGACATAGGTAATCTCCAAACTCTGGACCCAACCCAATTCTGATTCGTTAAAGTTAGATCATGCATGTTAAACATGTTTGACTTCTTCAAGAAAGTCACCTAGGCCCTGGATAATGGAAAGACAGTGCATAACACCTATCTTGACCTAGCCAAGGTATTTTACACACTCCGTCAGTCAGGTATTATAGAGAAACTCTCTTAAATGGGAATTAACCCTTACATTACCAGATGGATAGCCAACTGGCTCACTGACAAGACACATACTGTCAAAGTGCGTGACTTCATCTCTAGCAAAAGACCAGTCACCATTGCAGTACCACAGAGTACTGTGCTGGGTCCCTTATTGTTTGGAATTTATTTCTCAGATGTCCAGGCAAACCTGGACTGTCTATGGCTGACCATGTTCACTGATGATTGCAAATTGGGAGCAATCACTGAGTCCACAACAATGTTAATATACTACAGTTAGGGTTAATGCATGCAAATTATTGGTGCCAAAGCCATAGATTAAAGCTAAATGCAAAAACTGCATTATTGTTCCCTTTGGGAAGGCTGACATCCTGCTAATTACATTATAGACAGCACCCCCACTAAGAGTAGACCCAGTGGTATGTGATCTGGGTTCTCAGGTTGATAGCAGTCTAAACTTTGACCATCACATACCCATAGTAGTAAGGAAACCCTTCTATGTGGCACATCTTATGGGTAAAGGCATTGGATCTAGATCTAAGGATGTTACAATTCCATTATACTCAGACCAATAATTGAGTACAGTGCTCCCTTTTGCATGTACCTCATCAGAAACCTGCAACAATTAGAGAAACCACAGAGATTACTTACCAAGAAATTACACAGTACACAAAACAATTTTTAAGCTGAAAGACTGAAAGCCTTGTCACTGTATTATGTTTTCTACAGGTAGCTAAGGGGTGACCTGTGTTTGGGTTACAGAGCAGTCTCTGATCTGGCCCTCATCGAAATGCTACACATTTGTAAATAAAACTGGACGAGGGTCACTAGCTCCAGGGATCATAACCTAGCCTCTGACATGAACAGGCCATACTGGAGATATATATATATCTTCCAGAGACTGCCACTTTTATGGAACAAGCTTCCAATTCATTTCAAACTGAACCCCTCCCTGACCATCTTCAAATGCAACCTAGATCAATGTATGGATGACCGCAAATTCACACCTGGGGTGACACTCATGTTCCTCCTGGACAGAGGAAGTTGGCATTAACTGCCAAAGACCCATACCTCTGAGAACTTCATGCACCTAACTGCTGACAATTGGGGCAACTCAGGATAAATATGAGTAGGTCTGTAATGACTCTAGGGCCATTAGCCTAGTAACCTTCTATGAACGTATGAACATAATCATAGAAGTAAGAATATCAAGCAGCAGAACATTGCATATTTCCCATGATTGCTGAATACTGAGCTCAGCCATTTATTTATGTATGTTTTGTGCCATGTGTTATGTGTTATATAAACAGTACTGTGCAGATTGTTTATGGTCAGGGAGAGTACGAACAGTGGCAGGTCCAGTGTTTTTTAAAGTAGTCTTTAGTGGCTGACTTAAATTATTTGGAGTGGGTAAGGGTCTATATTTCTAGAGGGAGTTTGTTCCAAGAAATAGAGAGGTGGTAGCTATATAGGTTGTGCCCAGTGTTAGCTTTGGGTTTATAAGCATTTAATAGGTCCTGAGTTGAGCTTCGGAGATGTCTTGTATGGGAATAATGGGAGATTAGGGATGATAGAGCTGGGCAGAAAGCTGGCTGATATAGAATGGAGTGTATGATTTGGAGCTGAGATCGGAGAAATGAGTGGGATAATTCAAGCCAATTCAGGTATTTTAGGGAGAGGCAGTGATGAGATTCATATGTTTCTTGAGCTGTGAATCTAGCTATCTTGTGATAGGTTGATTCTAACTTGGTAAGTAGACATGAGTTCTGATTAGTGAGTATATGGGAACAGTATGTTAAGCAAGGTAACAGGTAGGCGTGTGTAAGAGTAATCCTAGCTTCAGTGGTCAGAAATTTGTTGTTCCAATACAGTAGCCTAGCTTCTGATGGATTTTTCTAATGCAATAGTTAATGTGTATATCAAATTTTAGTTGATCATCAATGGTAATCCCAAGTAGTTTTGTGCTAGATTTGACTTCTATAGGAATATTGTTTAGCAACACTATGGTGAAGGAAGATTTGATGAGGTTTACAGATTTAGGAAGAAAGAGTAGTAGTTTTGTTTTTTTTTAGGATTGAGGATGACTTGGTTATTTGTAAGCCATATTTAAAGGATGACTGGGTAGTTGACAGGAGTTCTGTGGGTGAGTTGGCGATACTGATGACTGTAGAGTCATCTGCGTATTGGACAATGATAGACTGAGGGCAAATGGAGTGAAGTGAGTTGGTGAAGATATTAAACAGCAGTAGTCCAAGTATGGATCCTTGGGGGACACCCATTCTTACTGGAAAGGGGGTAGATAGTGAAGAGTCCCATCTCACTGATTGCTGCCAGTCATTGAGATAGCTAGAAAACCATGCTACTGTTTCAGGGGAGAAGTTAAGTTCTGTTAGTTTGTTTAGTAGCAGTGAGTGAGAGACAGTGTCAAATGTCTTTACGAGGTCAAAGAATAAGCAGGATATGAGTTTGTGATTGTCTTTGCATAGAGTAATAGTGTAAGAAAGGATAGTAGAGCTGTAGTGGTGCTATGCTTGGGGCAGAAACCATGCTGTGTAGGAGTGCGCAGTTTGTCATCTATGAGATAATGCATAACTTGTTTGTGTTTGCATTTCTAGAGGACTTCAGAGAAAGGGGAGAGGACAGCAATAGGTCTGAAATTAGAGATTTCTGTGGAGTTACCTCCTTTATGAATAGGGATAGTGTAGAACTGTTTCCAGATTAGCAGAAAGTTAAATTCAGAGATGGAAACATTTATTAGGATAGCTACAGCCAAAGCAAGGGAGTGAGCTGCAATCTGCAGAAAATATGAAGGAATATTGTCAGCAGATACAGAGCATGTTTTGAGTTTAGAGAGTAGAGTTTTGATATAGCTGGTGGGAACAGGTTTAAAAGAGAAGGAGTTTAATGGGTTAGTAGTAGAAGAAGGTTCAGAGAAGTTAGAAGTATTATTGTTTGAGGGGTTGGGGTGAAAAAGTTTGGAAATTGAATCAATAAGTAGGTGTGTGTGCGTGTGTGTGTGTGTGTGTGTGTGTGTGTGTGTGTGTGTGTGTGTGTGTGTGTGTGTGTGTGTGTGTGTGTGTATATGTATATATATATACATATATATATATATATATATATATATATATATATATATATATATATACATATATGTATGCATGTATGTCAGTATGACTGGTTGATAACATAAATGATCAACATACAAATAAATGACAAAAAGAGACCAAACTCAAATCACTGACATCTAAAAATAGTGAATCACAATACATTTAACACTTTTCTCCCACTATCAGCAAACCCCACCTATAAAAACATAGATCAAGCATAATCTGATTAGTGGTAGTGTGTAGGTTTGGGGTTAGGGACAGCAGTAGGATTAGAGTTAAGGTTAGGGTTAGGGTTAGCACATGTGAGCAAGGATTGGCAGGGGGTGAGTACATTAGTTTTTTTTACATTGCAAGTGTGGTTCAGCTATACAGTGATATCCCTGTTTCATGAATGTAGGACATATGTCCTTGTTTTTTCATGCATGGACATATTTATGTATGGCTAGTTTTATATGCCTGACACATTACAGTATTGCACTACACATCATTTTGTAAGCAGGGTGTGCCTATACCATCATTATACTGGGTAGTGACACATTACTGTAACATACACCATTGTGCATGCTGTACATTTCACATTTGCTGTAGTATATCAGAAATTATACAAATGTATACCTACAGTGTACATGCAGAAGGGCTGTTTAATGGGCCCAGATGGACTGTTGTCTTTTTACTTTTACATATCAACTTGTTGGACTTCTATATGTTCCTGCAGAGGTGAACTGTGCTGTACTAGGTACACCGTGTTGCTGCCATGCCAGAACAATGATATCTGGAACATATTAATGATGTCATTAGCTGAGCTAAGAATATATCACTGGGTCATTCAGGTGTAACACCCAATGTCTGTGTACATGTCTACAGCTGCTGATATATGACAGGTCTGCAGTTCAGCATGAGTTTTGCTATCCTTTGCTATCCTTTCTTAAATGGTAGTGGTCCACATGTCATTAGTCATTCATGTTCCACCATTTAGGTGCACATACAAGCTGTTTACAACACAGAAACCATACTGCTGTATACACTTGAGCATTATTTTGTCATTTTTGGCATTGTGGTCTGTGCATAAGTTGCACCTCTCCCTTGTTTGTCCTTGTCACTGAATGTTCTTGTCAGTGGCATCCTATTGCCCCTGCTGGTCTGTCTCTTATGTATGCATACATCACTCCAACCCTTTCATTTGCTCCACTCTGTCCTTCTGTTGTATAGTGTCCTCTATCTTATGTCTTTATGTCTGACCCAGTTATCTTCTATCATTTACCAATAACTCACCGATTCTTCTTCTGTCAATAGGAAGGATACTTCTCGCTGCAAACAAAAATATTCATTCCCGTCTTACCTTCTTTTACTTTACATTCGTCAATGTGCTTTATCTCCCTTTACCCCTCTTCTTCTTATCTATCTCCCTCCTCATTAGAATGTGCATTTTGCATTTGTTCCATACACATTCTCCTCTCCCCACAACAAGCTTAATATCAATGCTTATTGATTTGCTGGTGATGTGGCAAGGCCTACCACATCACCATTTTTTCCCTGTGATAATTACTGGATTTCATAGTATTCCAATATTCACATGCACAAAGTACAGTACATAGCCAATTGTATTTATTTACCTTTTTGGTATGTATATGTATGTAGTACTACCTACTTGCAGGTTTTAATTGGTGAACATGCCACAATTTTATAACAAACCCATATGCATCCTCAGCATATGATATATTTTTTTGCTATGTATTCAACAATCTACTGTTATATCCTCATTGATTGAGTGAACCTGCCTACAAGCTAACTCTGTAGTTAATTTACTTTACATATTATACTGCTTGCCAAACTAAACATTTTCAAGTGCATCACAATCCATATATCTGCCAGGATTATCTCTACCTTTAATCTGGTTTTGCATCTGGTACTGAGCTATGCTACATTGTCATTGGAACCATAACTTCATAGTCCCACACTGCAAAGCTTGTTTGCAAAGCAAACTTAAACAGGTCTTAGGTAGATGTGTCAGGTTGCATGGAAAAAGCTGAGTTACTGCATTCTGTCTTGTCCTGAAAGGGGCTTAATTTGGACAAGAAGGCAAATCTGATTATGTGATTTAATAAGCAGAGGCTCAGGTTAGTTTTGGCTCTTTCCACAGAAGTTTGTTGCAGTAAACAGGCTGCTTGCCTCACCCTTGGCAGAAGTTGTGTAGCTCTGAGGTCTGTACTTGGAGTTAAGTGCAAGGAACAGTAAGACTTGGCATCTTCTGTGTAGGTCTGAGGCTTGTAACTGATGCGAGCCTGTGCATAGGTAGATTTAGGTATCATCCTGCTTGTTATTTATTCTGTCGTCTGCTGCAGTTTCAGCTTCTAATTTTACTTTACCTGTTCTTTTCTTCATTACCGTTTAAATTGCTTCTTATTTATCTTTCGTCACTGTGGATATTGATCATCTCAGCTATTTACCTTGTGTGTGTGTGTGTGTGTGTGTGTGTGTGTGTGTGTGTGTGTGTGTGTGTGTGTGTGTGTGTGTGTATGTGTGTGTGTGTGTGTGTGTGTGTGTGTGTGTGTGTGTGTGTGTGTGTGTGTGTGTGTGTGTGTTGAGTAGGTCTGGGGTCTGTAGTTAAAATACAGAGCATGGAACAATAAGGTCTGGTCTGTGATGCTTATGCCAGACACCTGTAGTTGGCATTGGGATGTGGTAGGGAGTTTTGTGTTCTCAGTTAAGTCTTGAAGTTATGGCAGTTAGTGCAAACATTTCTTAGCTATTAATCATATTGCTTGCTATTTATTCAGCTGCTGGCAAGCTTATTTTGAAGTGCAAAGTTTATCTACAGGGTTAACTTTTTTTCACTGTCATTTAACTTATTTATTGTTTATTGATTGTTTCAACTGCTGATTTTTGGGTATATAAACATTTCTATGGATTTGATATGGGAGAGGGAGGTATTTAATGCTGAGGTTTGGACCTAGCGTGCTTCAAGAAGGATGCCACGGCAGTGTATTTGCTTTGCCATGAATGGGTTGTACTACAAACAACAATGAGGCCTTATGTGTAGGGTGTTGGTCTGAGGCCTGCAGCTGGAATGCAGAACAAGGAAAAGTAAGGCCAAGTATGTGCTATGTAGGTATGAGGCCTATACATACATCTCAACCACTTAGCACAAGCAATCTGGACAAAACCAAACATAATGTGGGGACAAAGGCCCAAAAATAGGGACAATTTTTAAATACTGCTCATGCAAACAGAAACTTGACAGAATAACAGATTTACATTAGTATGCATTTTAACAGATTATGCATTAGTATGCCTTTTTGTGAAGGGTTTGAAGTCTGACACTCAAATGTGTATCATCATTTCTCAATTCTCAATAATTTGCCAGCAAACTAAAATATTTTAGGAGGAACAGACCAAACTATGAGGAAAAAAATCTGGACATTCCACAGAAATCTAGACAGTTCAGAGGTATGGGCTTATACCTGGTATGCATGTTTTGGCTCTAGTTAAATATTGAGGTCATAATATTTATTGCAAAATAGTTCTTAATTCTTTTTCATTTGTGCTTGTTATTTGTTTCACTATTGCTTGGCTCACTTTGAGATTCTGATTTTATTCTGATGTCTGTGTTTCTTCACTGACATTTATTTAACTTGTTTTGCATCTTAATTGTTGGTTCTTAATTATCTCAGCTATTTATTTTGGGTTAACAAAGATGATGATGAATGAACAACTTAGTGTTATTTGTTATGTGGGTCTAAGGATTAGGTAATGGAGTTTTAGTGCATAGTTGAGACTAGCTTCTATGAGGTAGTCTATAAAAAAATGTTCAAGTAATGTTCCATGACAGTGCTTGTATGCTTAATATGCAAGTAATAATGCACTGGGTGAGAGTTAATGGGAAAATAACAGACCTTCCAGGGATGTAAATGAGGCCTGATGACACAGGGAGAGGGCCTCTCCATCCCTGGATGGTCCATTATTTCTCCTATATTGTCCATCCCAGAGGTCATTATTGCACTTAGATAATGAGCTGTTAAATTGTTTGTAGGTGTTTTACTTTGTGTGTGTAGATGTGTATATATGGGTCTATATTAGAACACCGATCTTTCAACATTTCGAGTGTTCTAATATCGACCCATTTTCAGCGAACACTGAAAATATCGAAGAAACAGAAAACCAAATTTTTTTCCTAGGGAAAGAATTCAGTTGCCCGTTTCTGTTGCTTTGGTATTTTCAGTGCTATGGTGAGCTTGTGTTGTGTGTATGTGTTTTGGAACACCAGATTTTGCTGTTCTTTATGTTCGATGTTTTAAATTTTCGATTAATAGGGTTCGATATTAGAACACTCGAAATTTTGAAAGTTCGGTGTTCTAATATAGATCCTGTATATATCCATTTGATATAAAACAGTTCTTTGCTCTAGTATATGTAAATGATTCAGGAGAAAGTATTGCATATCGAAAATGTAAATTGCGTAAGTATTTAATTTGCACACACACACACACACACACACACACACACACACACACACACACACACACACACACACACACACACACAAGGGCAGATTAGAACAAGACACTCTATGCAGCTGCCTAGGGCCTGGTGCTGGCTGGTGGCCCAGCCCATCAATAAAATGTAAAAGAAAAAAAACAGATGGCTCAAATATTGCACAATTCTTCTCTTTCCCACTTTCTTTCCTTTATTCCTGCTCTGCTCAGCTGCTCTGTATTTGAAATCTTGTTTACTAGCCTGCCACTGCTCTGGGTGTGTCTATTTTAGTTGATAGAGATACTTCCTACCACTCTGAATTTGACCTTCTGCTCTGCATGTAACCAAATGAGAGTGGTGTTTTATAAGTTTCAGAAGCCAGTACGTGGGTGTTCTTGCTTTTTATAATATTATTTATGCAGAAAGATGTCATTTATGTGGAGAGATATTGCATGTATGTGAGTATGTCTGCTGGTATATGCATGCATGAATGCATGAGTGTGTGTGTGTGTGTGTGTGTGTGTGTGTGTGTGTGTGTGTGTGTGTGTGTGTGTGTGTGTGTGTTTTTATGTGCACTTATGTACTTTGTCTATAGAAAGCTTGAACTCCTCCACCAAGCTTTACCTGAATCTTTTGAGAACTGTAGTCCAGGGCTTCAGATAATCTGGAATCAAGAATTGCATTACAAAAAATAATACATTTTTGCTTTATATTTACACACTTTTTTGCCTCTTATTTGTGCCCTATCTTTCCATCACCATTTGCCTACTTTGAGTCTTTGAGCAGCTCTCTCTCTCTCTCTCTGTTTGTATGTATGTATGTATATGGTTTGCTATCATTATGTCGACGTGCATTTGCACGGCTATTAAGTATTCGAACATCAGATGTTCGAATACTTCATATTATGGCAGGTGACATGAGCGAAGGTTTGCATTGCGAATGCACTGTGCATTCGCAATTCTAACTTTCGGTCATGGGAGGGGATCGCAGTACAGTGTGGTTAGGGAAATGCATCCCTTTCCTCACTGTAGTGCGATCTCGGAGTTGGAATATTAAGTTGGGGGGGTGCAGGTTAGGTAGGTAGGTGATTATGGGAAGGGTGGGCGTGCTGTGTATCGCCGTAAATGTCGCAAGCGACATTTTCGACAATACACCCTTGTTTTCGAGTTTACTATTATTCGAAAATGTTCATTTTTGATGCATATATTCGAAAATAAAGACATTATTTATTTTTACTTTTGAATTTATGATAGTAAACCTATGTATATATGTTTTCCTTCAAAATGTTGAAAGCACATAGTAGAATGTGCACATCGTTGAAACGTTTCCAGAAAATCCATAATGCCAAAATGTCAGAAAGCTGAAAAAAAGTTGACATATCCGACAGCTCCACACCTACAAACAAATACTAATGGGTCAAAAATCTGGTGAGATTTTGCAGTTGAGAATATTTGTGTTCAAGGTTTTTGAGAAGTCGCAGTTTGGAGTTCGTGGAAGTGGTTTCAATGATGTGAAGGTCAACATTTTAAAGATATATATATATATATATATATATATATATATATATATATATATTTATATATCGGGTCTATAATAAATGAGTGAATGCTTAAAATAGTGAACACTGATTTATTGACCCTTTAAAAACGAAAGCTGACAATCCTGAAGACAAGCAACAGTGATTTTTTTTCCCAGGGAAAAAAATCGCTGGGCCATTTTTGGGACTTTGCCATTTCCTCCACTGTGATGTGATTTCAGAGTTGGCATATTTAAGTAGGGGGGTGTGTAGGGGGTGAAGGTGAAACAGAAAAACAGCAAGCCTTCTTTGAGATGACTGCTGGGTGTGACAGTTTGCTTCTCAGCCACTCATCTAAACCGGCAAGGGACAAGAGGTCAGGATGAGGTTATGCTAGGTTTGTACAATAAGCATTCTCCATCACAGGCTACAAAAAAATTACCTGGATTTAACTGATGTGGTAGAGAGTAAGCTGTTAGAGGCAGCCCACTAAATGGGGCATTTAAAGTGAGCTTCTCATTGGCCAGAGTCCCAATACAGATGTTTAGACTGAAAGGTGAAAGACTGATTAGTAGGATTCTTGTGTCTCTGACAACATGCAATCCTACAGAAAGGGTCAACTAATAAAAAAGAACTGTGGAAGGCTGGATAAAATTATAGTAGTTCTGCAAGGTAGAGACTTGTGTTACTACAATGCTGCATTCAAATCAGTAATGAAGCGATAATTGCAATGAAACTAGAAGTAAATATTTTTCATTCTTTTACTTCAGTTCTGTCTTATCTGGAGGAATTCATACTAGTGAAATGTGGGGTGGTTTGGTGCAAGTGATTATTTCAAGGAATTAAATGGTTCATGCTTCACTTTTACACCGGGGTGCATACATTCCATTGTCTAATGACTTTTGTCTTATATTTTTCCCCAGAAGCATGAATTTACTTTTAGAAGGAAACACCATAACTAACTTTTCAGCCAGTTTTGCCCTATATGATTCTTTATGCTTTTCTCTGATATTTGCTTTGAATAAGCATTGTGGTGCAAATAATCACCTGGGACTTTAACATAAATCTGTGCTCAGCTGGACGTCAGGGCCAATAAAACTTAATCAATGAATCTTGTTATACTGTTATGTTGTTACGTTGTTATCAATAGCAATGTAGAAGTTCATTTTTTTCCTGTGATCTTTTTAATATTAATGACTTGTAGCTGTGAGATGAATGCTATACTTTTTATATATTTTTTCACTAGTGTATGTGGCTGGGATTCATTCTGTTGATTTGGAAAATACAATGTATGCAATTTAGAGTATTGCTAGTCATTTAATTCAGCTCTGATGGTAAAGTGGGTGGTACATTTTAAAATCTTGTAGACTAGTTCTGCAGCTCCTTCCATTACCTATAGCTCCATACACCATCATTACAGTGTTTTGTGCTACAAATCAAAAGTTAATTTACAAATCTCATCTAATTGAAATTATTTCTTTGGGGGAGGTGGTAAATGTGTGGAAAAACATAGGGCATGTTACTTAAATGAAATGTTAGTGGTATATATTTTTTTTCTCAAATACAGCTGAGAAAAGGGGGACCTGGTTCTGTAAATGATGGATATCATTCATGCGTTCATTTATGTATGTATATATATATATATATATATATATATATATATATATATATATATATATATATTTCTGATGCCCCACCACTGGCCCAGTAATCATGGAGCCTCAGTCCTCACAACTAGTATCAATGGAGGACATACATTTGCAGGATGACATGTACACAGGTCTATATTACATAGTCGAAGTTCCGTAACTTCGACTGACATATGTCTGAAGTAACGGAACTTCGACTATGAATAAAAAAATAAAAACAAAAAAAAAAAGAGTATATGCAGGAGGGCAAGCCCCCTGCACCCCCCACACCCCCAGTCTTTAAATATACCAACTCTGAGGTCAAGCTACATGCAGTAACATTTACTGCACTGTAGCGCGACCTTGGAGTTGGTATATTTAAAGAGCGGGGGGGTGTGGGGGTGCATGGGGGGCCTGACCTCCTGCATATACTCTTTTATTTTCTTTTATGTTTGTTTTTTTATTTCATTCATAGTCAAAGTTCCGTTACTTTGGACATATGTGTTTGGACATATGTCAGTCGAAGTTACGGAACTTCGACTATGTAATATAGACCCCATGTACACAAGCAGTATTTCCAGATGCAGCTCTGTGCATCAAGTGCAATTTCCCTTAAGAGTACACAAAGACCAGAGTCAATCCGGGGCTGGTTTCTCCCTCTTTCTTCAGATCCCCAATAAGACTCCCATTAGCACAGCTATAGAGTTGAGATCTCAGCTGAGTGACCATTCCAAGACCTCCAGCACCCTCTCTGTCCAACCAGTGCTTCATAACCATGCCCAAGTAGCTGACACACACACTCTTTAAGATTTGAGTTAGATACACAGACACACCTAAATAATGCTGGCACTGGTTTACTAGCTATGGCCCCTTCTGCCGAGACAATAAGGTAGTTTCCCATGCCACCCATCACTCCTTATCAGCTACTTTAGGGCCCTTAGCAAAGGGTGTCCAATCTTACTGTGTAATATTACTATCAATACAAATTAAATTTTGACCAAGAGCAAGGCTATTAGGAGTGGCATACACAGTGTCACTAAATAAATATGCAAGTACTCTCAGAGCTTAACTATGTCTAGACAGACCAGTCAGAATGAATGGTTTAAATATATTTAATAATAAATAATAAAAGGACAAGACAATACTAAATATATATGTGCAGTAATATGAGAGTTGAAAATCACAGGAAATATTTAAAACAACATTGCAGGACAGTCTCGAATAAATAAAGGAAAACATCTAAGCTAAGCTTTGCTATGTTCCTGACTATATCTAAAAGAATTATACTGTACCCTAGTAGACTTACTTCAGAGCAAGCAAGGCAGATGTGGTGAGTGGATCTTGATGTGTCAGGTCAAAGACAAAATACAGAATACAGTCTCTCACTCAGAGAGTTCTTAAATTAATATCTCAAATATTACTGCTGGGATAGCTTGTAAAATTACATAATTTCTTGTCATCTGACTCTATCCCAGGTAAAACCCCTGCTACTGAAAGTTAGCAGTATTTAGCATCCACCTGTTAAAATACATAGATCTCATATCTTTTGGCAAATAGTGGAGGTCGTAAAATAATTTAAATTCTTCCACATTTAAAGACAATATAGAAAACTTCTCTGGTACAGACATTATGTCTCCTGCTGCACTGAAACTGAAAGATAACATCTTTTTTATGGCCCAGCCATAAAGTGATTTAATTTGAACTATTTTCTGAAGTTTTGAAAGTTAACTTCCTGTATTCCAGTTTCCCTTGTTAAAATATATACATTTAAACAGTTACAATAGCGTATATATATTTCTGTTCTTTTCCAGTAGTGTACACTGTGGATACATCTGTAAACTCAGTACTTTACAGATGCTTTTCAACAAACATGTCTATACAAACCTAGTCTGATATACACATAACATACAGTTCTAATAAGATTGTAACAGAAGCATCTTACATGAAGCATGTTGACATTCATAAATGACACCTAACCATTTACAAAATTCCAGACAGCTGTGCTGGCAGTATCTCGCTTTCTCACACTTCGATATAAATCATGCTGATAATCACAGATGACATATAATTATTCACAAAATTTCAGATGGCTGTGCTGGCAGTATCTCCTTTGGTGACATTATGTATGACGTGTTTATAAATATTTATGCATCTATGTATGTATTGATTTATTTGTTACAAGGCCATAATTATTTATTCACACATCTTTGAATTGAAAACCACTGGTAAACTATTCATTATTTGTGTGCTTTCATGTAAACACATTTTAAAGAGGAATTCTAAATTTAGATTCAGTTTGTATTTGGTAAACATGCAATGCTTCAAAAGCAACTTGATGTGAAATTTGCAACATGCATAAATATATATATATATATATATATATATATATATATATATATATATATATATATATATATAGTTCCCCTTCATATGATCAAATTTCTCTAAACTTGAAAGTCATAAACTCGAAAACAGAATCTCATATTTAGAGAAACTCAAACATATGAAAGAGACAAAAAATAAACAAATTAACACCTTTCAAATGTTTTCACAGGGGATGCTTTGCCTCCCTGCACCCCCCACAACCCCCTACTTAAATATACCTACTCCGAGATCACACTATAGTGAAGGAAAGGGAAATCTTCTTTCCACACTATACGCATAAGCGCAAAACAGAAGATTTTCCATTCCTCCGCTATAGCGCAGTCACAGAACATTCACATTTAAACTGCTGGGGTACAGGGGGACCTGGCCCCCTGCAATAATGTAAGTTAACATTTAATTTTTTTAAACCTAAGGCTCCCATTCACAATTTCAAGTGAATGGAAGTTCGAGATTCAGGTCTCGAGATTATGAATTTTGAGCTTTCATCCATTCGATCTTCTGAAGGGGAACTATATATATATATATATATATATATATATATATATATATATGAAGCATGCAGGTAGAGACAGGGATGTCTGAGGAGTGAGTTTTGTTTCTAAAAATACCAACTGCTATCTGAAAGATGACAGGACAGGTAATGAAAATTTTTAAGCATCTGAAAATTTTGATTAGATATTGCATGTTGACTTGATATATGATAATTCAAAAAATGCATTGCTGGCAGTATATAAATAAATGAATGAAAGGAAAATGTATTCATGATGGAATTCACTTGAGTATTGAAATAAAAATAACAAAAGTCCACACAGTGGTTGTCTTAGGGATTAAAGCATATATACTGGCGAACTGCGGCAATAATACTGGTGCAAAGCAGCAAAACAACTTTAAAATTTATTAAATCCACAATAAACATTAATTTGAACAAATATTTATAAAATATACTGCAGATGAAGAAAAAGCATCCAGTGATGTCTAGGTATGTTTGGCACAGAAGCAGAAACAGAAACAAGAGAAGCATAGAAGCTTTTCAGTATAAGCAATGCTATTCAAAATGACATGACGTTCATGATACATTACTTGTTAATCAAGTGCAGCATTTCGTCTCTTTTACAAGCAAATGTCAAGAGCTAGCAAAGGTTGACCATAATTCAAATTGTCCAGAGAAAAAATATGAACTGTGTTTTATTGATTTCTTTTTCATGAAAAGGTCAAAGCTTCATCTGTTTGATATTTAAGCTCAGGCACATAAAAGTATTACTTAACTTTAATATATAAAATTTAGTTAAAAGGCATAAAGTTTCAGAGATGCTCTCCTAAAAGTCATACAGTAAGATAAATATCCTTCTTAACATTGCCTACATAACCTGAACAAATGCATGATTTATTAGACAATCCGTAAACTTTTGCTACCTGATGCAGAATCAAAAAGAACTGACCTACCACCAAGTAATTGATATTTATACAGATATATTATCTGATTTTCCTGTGTCATGGATTGCAGAGAAAGACAATTTGCTGTCTTTAGATTATCAATCTGTCTATCTCAGAGACAGATGAATGTATACTGTCCAGTTAAATGCAAGTGCACTGATATATTATACATGAAACGGATGATGGCCAGGTATAATAACTGTCTAATTGGATCTTATGTAAAACAGAAAATGGCAATTAAATGTGCGTAGTCCATTTCACTTTCTTTAAAAAAATAAGAAATCATAATAGACTGCCTTGATATGATTTACCTATGCAAACTTTATGTGTATGTAGTGCAACATTTAGAAATATTTATAGTGCCATACCAAAATAGTAGGCATATCACACAATGAATCATTCAGCAGCAATGTAACAAGATGTCTTACTTTCATATTGATCTCTTGTTTGTCAGAGGAGATGGATGATAATAAACATAACAGCATGTGTTAGGACTACAGAAAAGATATGTGGCCGAGTCAGGTATGGAAATAAGGTACATAAAGAAAGCCGGTGGTGGAATGTAGAAGTCCAGGAAGTCATCAAAAGAAAGAAGAAGTGCAGGAAGAAGTGGGAGAGAGAAAAGGCTGACCAGGCTAGGAAGGATTGCTGGTTGGCTAATAAAGAAGTTAAGAAAGAAGTTGCAATAACAAAGAATAGGGCATTTGAGGCACTCTACCATCTTCTGGAAAGTGACTCAGTAAGGGGCACAAAGAAACTATATCAGGTTGCAAGACAAAGACAGAAAGATAAAGAAGATAGTCATACACCCTTCATAAGGAATGCCAGCAACAACCTGCTCACCAGCCCAGAGGGCATCAAAGGCAAATGGAAGGAGTATTTCCAGAAGCTTCTGAATGAAGAAAACCCCACAGAAGATGTACTGCCCCAGAAACAGCCTATGGTGAGATAAGAAGAGGAGACCAACTAGAAGAAGTAAGAGCAGCACTAAGGAAGATGAAGTCAGGGAAAGCAGCAGGCTCAGATGAGGTCACAGCAGACATGATAAAGGTGCTGGATGAGATAAGGGAGAAATGGCTCCAGAGGATACTAATAGCAGTGTGGAGAGAAAGGCGTATCCCAGATGACTGGAGAATAAGCATACTTGTGCCAGTGTACAAGAACAAAGGGGACATCCACAACTGTGGGCAGTATAGAGGCATCAAACTCTATCACATTGCATGAAAGTTCTGGAAAGGGTGACTGATAAACGGATATGTAGAGTAGTAGAATTTAAGATGGGAGATGAGCAGTTTGGATTCAGATCAGGATGCAGCTCAATTGAACTGATGTTTGCATTGAGACAGTTACTTAAGAAGCTAGAGATGAGGAGAGAGTCCAACTGGGCATTCCCAGACTTGGTGAAAGCATATGACAAGGTCCAAAAAAAGCTAATTTGGGCAGTTCTGCGGTGGTTTGAAGTCCCAGAAACATTGAAAGAATTAGTACAGACTATGTACAAGGACCCAATGACTCAAGTATGAACAGTGTTCGGCCTCACAGAGGGGTTCCCAGTGGGAGTGGGTGTACTTCAGGGTTCAGCTCTGAGCCCACTGCTGTTCATACTGGTGATGGACTACATTAGCAAACAGGTTGGAGAGGAGGGATCAACAAAACTGCTGTATGCAGATGATGGTGGAGTGCAGGCAGACTCTGAACTAGAGCTTCAGCAAAGGATAGGAGAATGGAATGCAAATCTGAAGGCACATGGGATTAAAATAAGTACAGATAAAATGGTGGTAATGGCAGCAAATTGGGGAAATCAGCAGGGGTGACTCGTGGTATCGGACTGCTGGACTGCAGCCCTCCCACCTAGAAAAATAAAAATAAAAATCTTTAAAACTAAAAAAACAAGCATGAGTCCAGACTGCCTTTATCAGCAGTTCGGATAGAGAAAGACAGGTACACAGTAATCATTGCTGCAAATGCACCCAGGAATCAGTGCGGGGACGATGACTGCACAGAAGAGGAGGTCCGGACTGCTTCGGCTGCAGGCAGATCCAATCAGGATTGAGAGAGGTGAGCTGTTCTCACAGGACTTTCATTGCACAGACTCATTCAGGTAGGTGTAGCAGGTTTTGGTCGCTGGCTGGATTGCTCCATGTCACGGGTGGTGTTTGCTGCTTCAGGTCGCTGGATTGCTCGGGTGGTTTTGCTGCTTGGATTACTTAAGGTCACTGGGTGAGACATACATTCATCAAGTAAGTGTGGTGTGTGTGTGTGTGTGTGTGTGTGATGCCCCAGTTACTATATACTCGAGAGCAAAGGTGTAAACTGGTGGCTAGAGATACTCAGGCTTGAACCCTGTACCTTGGATGCAGGTGGCAATGACCTGAATTCCCTATCCACCACCATTTCTAAAAAAAAAAAAATGCAGATTTTTGCCTCATATTTGTTCTGTTCCCCATAAAATCTGTGGTTTCTGTATCTACATTTTTCCTTGCAAAGTCTGTAGTGTAGTGGCGCACTGGTAGCATTGTTGCCTTACAGCTACAGGCTCTCTGGTTTGATTCTTGGCTGGGGTGCCTTCTGTGTGGTGTCTGCATGTTCTCTCATCTTGCAAAGATGTGATTGGCATTTCCCTCTGCTCTGCTGAAAATTGTCTTTTGTTCCAAGTCAGACTAGTTTCCTGGTTAAATGTTTAAAAAATAACAGGCATTTGAATTTTAGACTTTATATTCTTCAGAAAGTACATGGTAACACAAAATTGTTCTAGCAGTTGTCTAAGTTTATAACATGGATATTTGAAATCTGCCCCTATTGTTGGGACTGTATTCCCCCATTATTGGCTTTGTCCAGGTATTTGTGCTAAGGTTGAGAGTTATCTATGGTGAGAACTGTATTCATTGAATGTTTGGGGGCTGTATCCCCCCCCCCCCATTACTGGCTTTATCCACATGTTTTTTGCTAAGCGGTTGAGAGCTATAGTGAGAACTGAATTCACTGAATATGTTTGGGGGCTGTATTCCCCCCCATTATTGGCTTTGTTGAGGTGTTTTGTGCCAAGAGGTTGACAGCTATGCAGAGAACTGAATTCACTAAATGGTAGCCATTTAAGTTTGTCTTCCTGTCTTTTACAAAACAGCTGATTTGGCATAGTGGTATGTTTCTCTGACTGTTTTGCACAGGGTCCCCTGGGTTAAAGATGTGACAGTGAAATGTATGGTGGTAACACAGCATTTTATTCTAGCAACTTTCCAACATTATACAAGCAATGTTTAAAATATGTCCCTGGTTGTCATCCCCCCCAATAAATTTCGGCTTTTTCCAGATTTCTTGTGCTGCAAAGTTCAGAGATACAGCTGTGTGTCAAGTAGATTTTACAAGGAGATGAGAGCTGCAGGGGAACAAAACTTTAGTGCTGCTTATTCTGAGTCTGCTTGCATTAATAGCACAACAGGTAGTGTACTTGCTTTTGATACAGAAGGCTGTGGGTTCTACTCCCACAGTAGATAGATGCATTGCTGATACTGTACTGTGTTGTAAAGTGGGTGGATGCTGCAGTCCTTTTTGGCAAAGTTACCTAGAGTAGTAACTATGAACCTTTTATCAGTTTGCCATACAGTCCCTATTGCGATATTACCAGCTTATTTTTTTTTAATGCATGCAGCATAGGCAATTTATTCCTCAAGGGCAACAGGCACTTTATTTGTAGATGAATAAACAGTGACATATAAAGTTGTTTGCTAGCAGCAACCTCTTCATTGCTACAGATTTCTTTAATGTGGAATTATTTAGATGACTTTTACTACTTCAGAGATTGTGCATATTTACTGATACTGGTGGACTGTAGAAGGTTGAGTAGACATGATGGAAATGTTCTGAATTGGGTAGTTTTGTCATTGGTGCATACATTTTGTTTCATTGTTTACCGGAAAAATGTTCAAAACAATACATTTAAAATGCCGTCTAACAATTGTATTGTATTGTGCAAGGAATATAATTTAGTAGAGTCAGGAAGGTGTATCAAAGAGCACATGTATGTTTCATGTGCAAGGGGCCTATGATTTGAAAACAGCCCAAAGTTAATCTTTATCTGCCACTGGCAAAATGTATTTTCTTTGAATGTGCGTTTCAAGGGCAGAGACGTTTTTAATGCTAAGCCTGTTTTCATTGCGAGACTGTGTTGCTTTGTTTAGCAGATGTCTTAGTGATTGTGCTGTAAAATGCAAAATAAAACTTTCAGATGAAATCCAGATCATCATAGAAGTAAAGCAATATGCACATTAGTGTTTATGGTAAATGGAGTGAAATAGACAAGTAATGGATCATTGGAATGGCTGCAGGGGGGAGGGCACCATTCGACCATGAATTTGTGAGGGGGAAGGGTGGCAAACTCAAAGACAGCCCCAGCTGAACTATACCTCCCAACTGTCCAGATTTTCACAGAATGAATAGATTTTTGCTTCTTATTTTTGGTTTGTTCCTCATAATATTTGTGTTTTTCTGGAAAATCATTTAGAAATTAAGTCACTAAATAATGACATAGTTTCAGACTTCATAACCTTCAGAAAAAATGCATGTTAAAGTAAGACCTGTTCTATCAACTGTCTCAGTTTATACAAGAGCAATTTTTAGTACTGTTTATGTTCCCCCAATATATTTGGCCTTGTCCAGATTTATTGCATTAACAGGTTGGGAGGTACATGCAAATAAGTTGCTTTATACAATTAGGCATAGCCAAACCTCTCAACTGTCCCCGAATTTGGCTCAAAATGTTGTTCTTCTCCTAATAATCCCTCCGCAAAATAGCAATTTTGGAAGAAAACATGGAGGGTTTACAATTTAGAAATAACTGTAATAATCAGAATTATAGATTACTTTTATTTCAGAAATGCATGTAGATTCTTTTATTTTGTCAGCTGCTCAAGTTAGCAGTACGATTATTAAAAAGGTGTCCCTTCTTTGACAGGTTCCCAGCTGTATTGTGTGGCTATTTTATATTTTTGCATCACATTTTTGGTCCATTTTTCATAAAATAGTTTTTTTGGCAAATTAGTGGTAAATCATTAAAGACTGAAGTTAGAAAATAATGAGAGACATTTGAGTTTCAGATTTCATATCCTTCAGAAAATTCATACTAATGCAAGACCTACTATTCTATTATCTTTCTATGTTTATAAGAGCAATATTTAAAAATTGTCCTTATTTTTGGGCCTTTGTCCCACTTCTATGTATGGCTTTGCTCTGCGGGTGAGGTATGACAAATGTGTCAGGGCCATCAGTTAGCCAGAGACATTTCAAATTGTGACATACTTGTTGCACCCCACTCCCCCATGTAGTGACTCTGGATGTGTCCAAGCAAGGCAAGGAGCAGTTGTGCAGTGTAAATGTGCAGGGTATCCCCCATGCAGTGTAAATGTGCAGGGTATCCCTCCATCCAAGGTAGACACAAGTACTACAGTGGCTTTTCATCTGTTCTTGATTTTGCAGAATGGTCTGGTTTCTGTCATATTTTTGTACTGTTGATTTATGCTTATTACTCAAAGTGCCTGTTGATCTGTGTTTTAAGTACCAATGCTTTAATGACCATCAGGTAAGCTTGTCATAACATGCAAGTAAGCTTTAATAAGCATGCTGTTAAAGAATTGCCAACACTAAAGCCTTTCTGTTGTTGCCATGCAGAGAATACTTAACTAGATAATGTATAAGCATTGGGTATTGAAATGCATATGGACAGTATTTGTAATAAAGGACAGAATTACATTATTTTAAGAAGCTCATTACACTTATTGGAGACTTCCAGTGATCTCTGAGGGCTTTACCCGTAAACTAAACAGAATGCCATTCACGTGTTGTCCATAACCTGTACAGTAATCCTTTAAGCAATGTATCTTGAGCTTGTTTGCTTTTCATTTTTTACTTTGATCATGTTTTCCCCATGAAACAAGTAGATGTCAGGCAGCAGGTCTTTTTTGGATAAGAAACATTTTTACAAGTGGGGGCATCACAGAGATTGCTACTTTCAGCATGTTACTTGGTACTTTAATAAAGCTGAATATAAATTATAATGCAGTGCAAGGAGAAGCGTTTGAGTTGAGTGCCTCTGGTTTTTCTTAAACTTGATTTTGACTGGCATTCCAGTAATGTATTTAAAAAGTAATTTATTTTTTCATGCCTCACAACCTTTTTGTTTCCATCTAGATATTAAGTAAGCTGTCAAGCAGCCAATGCATTGAAATATTTTTATTCTTGTACACTTCATTTGTCTTGACTGGACTCTCATAATGAGGGTTTGGCACCCAGGGCAGCATATTTATTTAAAGTTTAGTTTTTGTAGTTTTGAGCATAGCTCCTCCCCTTTCTAGTTGTCCGCACCCCTTCCCATTGACCCCACCCATTCAGCTATCTCCTGTAGCCCCCCTTTGATTTGAAGTCACCAGCCGCCACTGGAAATCAGAAGAAGCTGAGAATAGAGATAGAAGGGAAGATAGTGGAACAGGTAAACAGCTTCAAGTATCTGGAAGGAGTAGCTGAGGAGAAGGGTAGTCTGAATGAAGAGGTCAAAGTTAGAATCAGAGGGGCTGCAGCAAACTGGCATAGAGTATCAGGTGTAGTCTATGACAGAAGAATGCCAAAGAAGCTGAAAAGTAATGTATAAAAGACAGTGGCATGACCAGTACTACTGTATGGTACAGAAACCTGGGCAGTAAAGGCAGAACAGCTGAAGAAGCTAGATGTAATGGAAATGAAGTGCCTGAGAAAGGTGATAGGATGCACACTGTGGGACAGGTGAAGAAATGAGGACATAAGAGCAGAAGCCAAAGTAGCTCCAATTGCAGAAAAGATCAAAGAGAACAGATTACAATGGTTTGGGCACATGTGTAGGAAAGCAGAAGACACTCTGGTGAGGAAGATTTGGTACAGACAGGAAGAAGGTATGAGGAAGCAAGGACATCCAGCAAAGAGGTTGATGGATTGTGTGAAAGAAGATCTGTGACAGTCAGGTATGAGTGTTGAAGAAGGCAGGAGTGTGGCACTGAATCGAAAGAGGTGGTGACAGTTAACACGGTACCCCGACCGCATGTAGTAAAATGGGAAAAAAATGGGGCTGATGTTGATGATGGATGATAAATCCATATAGCTGTATCAGAACATGCTACCTATCTGTACATGTTAAATCAATGCTGGTTATGCACATAATCATGCAGTATGAAAAATTTTCACACCTGGGAAGGAAACTGGATCCTCTAAACAAGCATTTTCTCTTTTGGCAGCAAACTTTAACATTGCTGCAGAACTATGGACAATGTCAGGCTATGTCTGACTGTAAATGTTTGGTGAGAATGGAATTATTAACTCTGACCACGGAAGATCTCTAGAAAGTTATCTTCTTATATCCAGTCATTTCATGCAGAGATTTTGACAAAAATGTAACATATTAACACAGATTACAAGTATTATTAGAGAAGTTTCAAATATTAAAGCTGTTCATTACAGCACAGTCTTACATTGAATATTATAAGCCATAATAAACAAATCTTCTTCGCATTTATAGAGGGACTTGTAGATTGATCCATGATAATTGGCTGAGTGGCCACGGATATGGTTTTAAGTGGTTCCAGTTGAAAGTGTTCTTAGTGTTTTACTGACTGGCTAGAACATCACATACATTTTGTCTGAACTGAAAGCTGTTTGTCCATAATGCCCTTTAGTGGTGAGGTAATGAATTAAACCCTATATTAAATGAACTCTCTTCCAACTTACCCATCACTATTTGTGTCCCTCAAGGATCTATCTTAGGTTCTTTTCTTTTACAATTTTTACCTGCAAGCTCCACACTGCTACTCACCATCCAACCATAGTTCAATATGCAGATCACTCTCCTCTAATCTGTGCTATTCTCACCCTTCCAAAACTGCAAGAAATAACCCAAAGATCTTTTTCAGCCATAAAATCCTACCTCTCCTGCTATCAATTAATTTTAAACCCAAACAAAACCAAATGAATGCTCTTCTCTAATAAAAAAAATCCACTGATCACACACCACCCTTTTTCATCGACTTAGACAACAAAACTAAATCTGAACCCATGTCTCATACCAAACTGCTTGGTGTCACCGTTGATAGCAGCTTGAGATTTAAAAACACATAGCACTAGCAATTAAAAAGACCCACATCAAACTAGGTTCACTCTATAAAGTTAAGGCATTTCTAACCAACTCCACCAGGCAAGCAATTGCCAGGACACACCTTCTCTATACCTTAATCTATGCCTCCCCTATCTTTACAAACTTAAAAAAAAAACTGACCTAGCCAGACTTATAGCTTGCCAAATTTGCCACAAACCTACCACATAGTTCCCACCACTGTACTGCACTTCACCAACTAAAATGGCTAGAATTACCTAACCTCTTACACCTCAATCAAATTACAACTGTCCATTCCATCATAAACCGACGTGATAAACATCCGTCACTCCAAAATATTGTTCAGCCCTACTCAAATAATAGAACTTTAAGATCTAATAGCAAATGCCTACTAAAAGTCATTACATCAAATAACAATTTTGGAAATTCTCTTTATTCCAATACTATCTCCAAAGCATGAAACTCCATCCACCAACACATTCTTAACACCACCAACTTACCTAAGTTTAAGCAACTCCTCAGAGCACATTTAACTGACAAATTACTTTGCTCTTGTATTACCCTTGGCTGACAAAATCAGCTAGTCTTTTGTTTTCCTTGCACTTTACTCTGTCTCTCTCATGTACTTGTTAACCAGATCTTCTCTTTCTATTATCTTCCTTCTCACCTTTCTACCTCTTTTACCAGTTGCTAACTGTTACCTCCTCTTCTCTTCCCTTCTGACATCTCGAACCTCAAACAAGTCTTTTTACACCTAAAGCTGCTTGCTAATTTTTTGTTCTCCCTGAACTCTGCTTACACTGTATGGTATAGCTGCTGTGTTATATAATCTAAGCTAGTTATATCCATGACACACCTTTCGTCATGGTCCAGAGCTCATTTGTAATTATTTGAAACACAAACTTTGTATACTTTACATGACGTACATTTAGAAGCTGTTAATTAATATTGTACTGCTAATTTACTTTGATTTGGAGATTTTCTCTGTGGGCCATTGCAGAAAATTGGCTATTACCCCAGTCAGACCTCCCCGGTAAACAAATGTTAAATAAATAAATTAATTAATTAACATCAATTGTTTCAGACTCCCTTTGTTTGTTGGTTGTATCAGCAGCTTGGTGAGCTGCTGATCTGGGTTTGGTTTACAACCTTGTTAAAAATAAAGAAGACTTTTCTTAATACAAAGAAAGCATTTTCTGGACTTTTATTCGGTCAGGCTTTGCTAAGTACTGAGTATTATCAATGCTTTTGTCAATACTCACTCAGCAACTAATACATCTCTGTTTTGAAGGGTGTTCATCTGTATTTATTGGTGCTGTCATGGTTTTACTATAAAAATATAAAGCATTGGCAGGTAATCAATATCTGGCGGACAGTCCTTTGCTTTGTTTGCCAGTGTCATTTGCAGCAACTCTTTGGGTTTATTTCTCTGTTTTTTGACCTTATTGGTAGGGTGCAGTTCACTTTCATCTTGAAGGCTATTCCTTCTAGAAGTTACAGATGTGCATGAGCTACTGCTGCAGTTTTCCGTCTCTGTGAGTTTAGAATGTTCTCTCCATTGGTTATCTCACTGATCATCCTACTATTGCAGTAGATATAGTTACATCGGAATAGAGGGTATACTAGTATGGATCTAATTCTAAACCTCAAAATCTTCTTGTGACAAAAATTGCAAAACATTAAATACTCAAACAGCAAGTTTTTCCAAGGCTAAATAAACACTTGCCTAAACTTAAACAAAACACACACCATAGTAAATAACACCCTCCTCCACAGTATATATACCAACTCTGGGATAGAACTAGAGTGGAAAAAAGGGCATGTTAGTCAGGTGTTTACTTACCCTGGGAAAAGTTCACAGTTTGAGTTTTTAAGGTAAATAAGTTTCAATTATATGGGATATCTAGCCTCAGAAGGGGATCCAGTTCTCAGAAGAAGAGAAGTTTGTAATTGTATATTTTTATTATTCATTAAGAAATAATTTGCTTTCAGGTTTATTTAACTTTAGTTATATATGGAATAAGAATATGTGAGTCAACATATATTTTGGAACAAGAGACGTCTATAACTCCAATTGTTGCCCTTATTTAATTTCTGTGGCATCAAGTATGTTTTTCATGTTAGTCACAACTTTTCTTTAAAGCCAACAGTTTTAATCAGGATTAAAAGGACAGAGTTAAACATATAAGTCAAAATCAAGTATGCTCTTGAAATTCAAGGACAGTTATGAAATATTTTCTCTAGCAGGATCCAACTTTGGATTCCTTTTATAAACTAATTGTATTTATATGCAGTCTCCTTAAATCAACATGTAGCACGCTTACCCAGTTTGTGAGTTCTTTCCCACACTAGTTAATTGGATTAAAGACATATATATATATATATATATATATATATATATATATATATATATATATGTGTATGTGAATATATATATATATATATATATATGCAAAATAGATATATCTTTCTTATATGTATATATATATATATATATATATATATATATATATATATATATATATATATTTACGGCTTACACTTAGTACGTCGAAAGGCCACTGCATTAAATTCCACTTCACTGACACGGCAGAACATCAACAAATGAAGAGCCGAAGTTTCCTGCATGGTAAGTTACTGTTTGGCCATCCACCTGAACTTTGCCCCGTACCCTTGTGGTAGTGCGTTCTCAGAGTTGGAATATTAAGTTAGCGGGGTGTGGGGGGCATAGCCCCCACATTTGTGTAGTCAGTTTAATAGCAGTTTTTCAGTTCTGGATGGCCAAATGGTAACTTACCATGCGGGAAACTTCGGCTCTTCATTTGTCATGTTCTGCCATGTCAGTGAAGTGGAATTCGATGTAGTGGGCTGTCAACGTACTAAAGGTAAGCCATATTTACACACACACATATATATATATGTATCAATGTTAGAATTATTGGGAAGCACTCCTTTCTTTCATCTTATTTCCTTACATAATCAATTACATCTGCATAACATATATACTTATTCACTTTATTTATTTAGTTATTGCTTATTTTAACCTACTTTCTTGCCAGTTGTTTTCCCTAACAGGTTAAATATTGGGATTTGTTTTCTTTTCATTCTCATATGATGTTGCAGCATCTGCTGTTTGTCTTTGCCTTTAGTGTATTGATTAGCAGATTCAAACCTGAAATAATTGTTTTGGTGGTCTTTGTTTTTATGCCAGTTTGCTTAATGAAGCTTCTTTGTACCCCCCCCCCCAATTAATTTAGCCTTTCAACATTCCACTGTAATTTAATTCATATTTAAAACATTTTGCTAATCGTGTTAACAACCTTTGCTTGTATAACTTATTTTATTCCATATAGCACTGAATTAGTTTATTTTCTTCTGTTTTAGGGTCTCACATTCGTATTGTAGCATCATGTTGATACAGGCATTCTCTTATAAAAAACATTTTAAGGAAAATATTTATTTTCCACAATTTTGGGGTATTATCAGCACAGCAATACTATTGAGGTTAGATTTACCATAGATATTCTGCTACCTCATCATTAGATTTATTGTTACAGTTACCTGTTGCAGTAATATTGCCAGTTACTGTTACCAGATGCATTTATGTTCTTTAGCTTAGTTTTCATTAGAAGATTGCACAGAAATTACATCAGGGGCTATCTAGTATTCTAATGGCATTTCATTCAGGGACAGGTGTCTGCCAGCGTGTCTTTGTCATGCATTCAGATAGGAGTTTAATTTTTTTTTTTTGGCATTTCCATGGTGGAAGATTTTCAGGCTAGGTGAGAGGTGATTGCTTCCCAAGGTAAGGCACTGTTGAAGATTTTGCAGTATCTGAGCAACGGTCCAGTCAGAGTCCCATAGCAGGTTGTAAGAGACCTAATTCAGAACCAGTCATGGATAGATTTTTCAAAACACCTCCTGGAAAGTATATTCGATGCAAAGGAAGGAGGAAGGCAGGAAAGTCAGTTATGGCAGAGTTTGAAGAGACATTGATTTGAGCTGAGGAACTATCAGATTCTGTAGGTAATGCCAATGATTCCCTCTCAACAGTGGAGGCGTCAGGTTCAGGGCAGGCAGTGGAATATTTGGATGGTTTCTTAAGACACTATCAGAATGGTGGAGTGCTAAGTTTTTTAACTTGTTTGTTGTGAAGGGGTTTCAATCAGCATAAGCTCATTTGCTGGGGGATGTTATAGAAGTCTGTATTCTAACCCTGCAGGCTTCACAGACATTTTCCAACTTCCCTTTAAATTGTCAGGTTAGCAATGTAATGGGTAATGCAGTATGTGGGTCTAACTCTCTTTTTTGAAGTGTGGGTATCATTTCTCATATACAAGTTTCTATAAAAGGCAGCATTCTAAAAGGGGAATACTTAAACATTTTTGACTTAATGGACAGTAAGCACATACAGAGTTTCCTTGATTCTCAAGACACATGCAGCAGAGACTTCACAGCAGCTTTAGCAACTTTGGAGAAGAAGCAGCTTGGCAAAGCCAGCGCTAGGAACTAGGATAATTGGATCTCCAATTTCATCTGTTTCATGACCATTATACTAGAAAAAGAAACAAATCAGACACACCCCTTACTATCCTACTTTAGTACTATCAAGGAAGGTCTGCTGTTTAGAAAGCACCTACCCTGGTTATGGTGCAACCAGAACTTTAGGAAGCTAACAGTAATTGAAGTTTCTCTCACGTGGTAGAAAAGCCATGTGAATATGTGGCAGAGACTGATGGTCAATAAGCCCAGGCCTTTGGTTTCCATAAGTGCAGAAAAGTCTTGTATCAGATTCAGAGCATGTTGGGTGTACAGTAACGAGGTATACGTTTAACCCCATTGACATTTGATGTATGTGTGTTCTCACTATAGCAAGGGACACCAATTTCATAAGTGTTGTTCTAAAGAAACACATACATTGCAATCTGTTTCCTCTTAGGTTTAATCTAATGCAGGGTCTGTGCAAGGTGCTTCCTTTTGGGATAAACAGGTAGAATCTTTATTTTTACCCCTATACCACAGATAAGCCTGGCACATTTCTAATAAAAATGAAAATCCTTAGCTCCATTTTATAAGATTACCCCAGCAAACGTTAGGTAGGAGATGATTACTGTTTTTCCCCCTAAACATTGGTTCTGCCCCCAAGTTTCACCTCTGTGCCAACTTTCATTCAGTTTCAGGCAAACTGGAAGTGGTCAAGGAACTCACTAAGAAGAAAGTCATAGTGGGAAGGGTATCATGCTCATTTCTTTTTCCCCCTTTAGCACACTTTCTGATCCCCTCCCCTGCATTTGTGCCTAAGAATGCTTCCAGGCATGACATAGTCACCCACCACCTTTCTTTTCCAGTATGGTCTTCTGTGAATGACAGTATCATTAAGTCTTATTTCACAAGTAAAAAATTCCTCCTTGGAGGATGTCATCAATATTGTCTGTAAATTTTCTGACCCGTGGCTGATAAAGGCAGACACAGAGCGGGCTGTATGATTGCTCCCTATTCCATAGGGAGACCAACATTTTATAAGGATGAGTATTGATGGGATGTTGTATTTTGATACATTAATGCTCATGGAGTGTTCAGTGGCCTCTTCTAACTTTGAAAAGTTTAGCTCTGCCTTCATTTTGCATGGCTGCAATGAGCCCCAAAACACTTAGTGGCTTATTATCTGGATGATTTTTTTTATTGTCAGTAATGGAGCTGAATGGGTTCATTAAAGATTAGAACTTTTTTCACAGTTATGTTAAGAGTAAAGCAGAAAGTCTGGCAATATCCTTGTTTTTTATGGGTCTTGAGGTGGATGTCACCATGACCACGTTCAGGCTGTTTCTCACCATATTTAATAAGCTATAGGATCACAAAGACAGTTTTTTGAGAGCTAAGAAAGTCAGAATTCTGCACTTCATGCAACTCCATGGCCTGCTTAATTATGCATGTAGGGTGGTGGCCCCATTTAGTGTCTTCACATGTTCAGTGGCTAACCTGCTCAAGGGTGGTAAGCAGAAGCATCACTGGGTCACACATCTGGTAAAAGATTACAACTGTATCTCATTGATTATAATGGCATTGCTTACTGGCAAAAGGACTGGGTTTCTTCCTCTGAATAGCATTAGTGCCCCCATAGCTGTACCTTGAAGTTGGGGTAGACATCATTATCAAATATAAAAAAAAATATTAACAAGGCAAAAATATAGTAACTCAATTACATAATTAGAAAGTTGTCTATTACCCCAAAATATAGGAGTGCCTAAATACCATGGACATTTTTAATACTAGTATGAAGGCTTCTAACATCCAATGCCATCCCAAACATGCCATTAGTCCACTTTAATTGTGATATCTTAGAAAATCAGAAGTGTCTCTGATGTATGAAGGGAGCTTAACAGCAAATGGAAGTAAATATTCATGTAACAAAAGTCCAATATTGTGCAAAAAAAAAATACTTGTAAGCTGAAACAATAGGATGGCCAAGGTATTTGGAAAGCCTTTTATGAACCTTAAGCAAGCAGTAAAAACTAGCAGTATTGCAACCTTCAACATTAAATCTTTTTAATACAGTTGCTTTTGTAAAATAGCCTAATTTATACCCCTCATCCAACAATTCCTTATACAGTACCAAAGCTTCCAAATACACTTCCCTATTAGTTTTCTCATAAATAGTATGCTCCCTTAAGTGCTCATAACACCTTTGCATATAGGGCCTATAATGCATAACAAAAAATGTATTACGCTTATCTACAGGTTTAAAAAACAATTCACACCTACCACATAAATCTTTTAAAGCACATCATTCAGCTTTCATTAAATTATACTGAATTTGATGTTTTTTTAAATCCATAAACTCTTTAAAAGCTTTCTCCACTGCATAATTAAATATTGCAGAAAACTGTTGAATACCTTCATTCCTAAATGGTGGCATAAATCAACTTTTATATTTAATATTAGACATGTTTAATAAGCAGTGTGCATTTACTTCAGGCACATCCAACATATATGATACACAAGAGTAAAATCTATCTTTCATACTCTAGTCAGTAGTTTCCTGTATAATTTCAAAATCATTGAAAACATCACTAGTGTTATTACTAGTCACATTTCTTTTACAAGAAAAAGGTATGTTAAATGTACTTTTTGAATCAAATGAAACATTTCACTTTTTAAAACATACAAGTACAGTAAAACTGTGGGAACAGACTTCAGTTCTAAATTTAGAACAACTTAACTGTTTATTGGTCAGTTCAAGTACAGACAAATTAATCGCCATAGGGTTCATATTACTGTCACAACATGTTGGAACAAACTACTGACATCTACCTTTCTTAAAATTGTGTTGTGACTGTACATCTGCAACTGTTGTGCCATTATATCTGCTAGTGTTCCTCCCTGCTTTTGTATTGTAAACTGGTTGCTTGCCCTTGCTGTTAAAATTCCAAAACTTCTGAAAATGAGCTGCCGGTTCTTGTGCTGGTGGAAGAGGGGGAAAGGCATTCTCAGCACTCTCCCAGTCCAATATATGAATAGTCCCTTCCAAAGAAGCAAACGATGCCACCGGTTGCCTCTGAAAATATTCGTTATGACATTCATGTACGCTAGATCGATTAGCCTTCTGATTGGTCTTCCACAAGAAGGTTCTACTATTGTAATCGTGGAGGTGTCTCTTCAGTTTCACTCTTTTTCTGTCCACCAAATCCTGTTCAAGGGATTACAGCTTTTCATTAATGGTCCCGAACAAAATTGTCCAAATGAGAGACACTCTGCACATAAAACATGTATTTCATCTTTCAAATTTATATTGTTTAAGCAGATCATGTTCTACCAAAATAGTGACCCATTCCACTAAACAATGATGTGTGGCAGCAATCTACCACATTTGAAATTTCTTTTCCTCCTTTTTAGACAAATCAAAGGAGGTACTTGGACTTTTAAAAGATCTCAAACCTCTTGGAGTTACATCCAGTTTCGGGTACCCTTTTAAGATGAGGATGTTAAAGTGTACATTATTCTCTTTATATATCAAATGTTCTAAATTGTCATACATGTCTTGCATTTCTGCAGAAAGATTAGCAGTAGTACGCTGACCCACCAATAAAAACGGATTGTCCGTTCTCTTATTCCTTTCTTTCTTATACCGCTCCCAAAATTTAAGCAACATATCTCTTTTCATAAAGCCTTTTCAGTCAGCAGGATGTAAAATATAGTTCTCTATAGTACACTGTGAAGAATTAGCCCCTTCTTCATGAAATATATGTGGAAATATATGTGGTATATTATAAGAAGGATCAGTGACCATCAAAAATATACAAATACAACAAATAAAAAGGCAAATATATAAAAACAATAAATGACTAGCCAAAAATTCAATGAACTTTAATAAAACTCTAGCTCCTCAGCACACAAGCCTTCAAGGAGTAAAATAGCAAAGTACTAAAGAAAGTATATATACATAAAAAGCAGAACACATTATCAATAAAACAATGAATCAATTAATTAAATCAGGTACTTCTCATTACATTCTGAGTTTAAGCCCAAAGGTATTAAAGTGCATACTTTAAAATGTAAACAGATTCCTTATACAACAGTTTATTTTTAAGTAACACATTTTCCCCAAATCTAACTATCACCTGCTTAAGAATAGTACCCTGTAAGTCTGAAAAATCACCCTGATGGTATAATTTAAAATACAAGTCAGTAGGGCTGTCAATTTCCTAATGACCCTAATATGATGTTGCAACTTAAGATAAAGTTGTTCCTTGAATTCTTGGCCAATCATTTGTTGGTTTTATATTGTTGACTATTCTGTATCTATTTGGCTTCACCACTCTAAAACTCATCAGCTGTCTAAGCAACAGTTAACTAAATTATTTTGGTCTCCCTTCATTCTTTTTTTTCCCCATCAGGTATGTGAAAACCCTCATCTGTCTCTGCACCTCAAACTCTTTGAGTTAAAGATTCATATGACAAATGTCTGACTTCTAAAAGTATTTGTAATCTGCTCCATAGATCCCACTGAACTGATAATATTCCAGTTTTGGGTATTATCCCCAATTCATTTCGTATTTGTGAAGCTTCTGATATGGCCAGAGAAGGACAATCAACCAAAGTTATTAAAAAGGTGGTGCACTGGTTTTCCTCCTTCTTTTTGAAATATACATGGCAATTGTTTTCAACATCCCATTAATTTGCAGTTTTCCTTCCAGGAGTGGTGCAAGTTGTTATCGTCAGGCATTCTTATATTGATTTAACAACCAGGAGGGCATCTGTAAGACTGAACCACCTGAACTTGGATTCATCTTATGTACAGGTGGTTTGGACAAGTTTTCATGGATTGCATTGCATCCAGTTTCAACTTGTTTTACATTATGTAATTCATCAACACGGCATTCCTCAATTAATCTCACTGCCTAAAAGACATCTGCAGTCTTAAATTTTTAGAGGTGCTTTTAAAACAGAATAGTTATCCTCATATAATCCTATGTTGGCCTGCCATAAGTCTTGAGCTGTGTTGGGCCAACATGCAATCCCTTTCGCAGCAGAGTGTACACAAAAGTTTATCAATGACAAAATTTGCAAAGCAGCTACAGACTATTAGGACTTGCAAGACAAAGACCTGTGTGGTTTCTGCCAGATGGCATTCACTTGTCAGACATTAGTCATGACTTATCCAATCTAAATGTGTCTCTGGTTATTCAAGATCTGTTACGATATGACAATTATTAATGTTATTTTGGTAGTCTCTAGTTCTAAACTACAGGTTAATACTATATTATTTTAAAATGTTCCTTTACACAGGAGTTATTCTAATAAAAAAATTATAGCCAGTAAAAGCTGGAACAGATAGTTCAGCCCTGCAGGCTGCAACAGGATGGCATATTCTCCCCTTTTTGGCTTCCTCCTGCTTTTCCGTGCTTTTTGGACTGCTTTAAAACATAGGGGAGTATGTGGAGGTAGAGTCTATACTTCCTAAGGGGACACATGCCAAAACAATGCTTGGGTTGGAATAGAGCACTGGGAGGTTGGTACACCAACTGGAAAGGATGGTCCTAAATGTGTGCAGTTGGTTAATCTGTCATTGCATGGAATATTGGTGTTTGCTTACAGATTCTGACTTATGTTCAATAAAAGTTTGCAGTAGCTATTTTGTGTGATCTGTTTTGTTATTAATGGATCAGGAAAAAAATCTCTTTCACATTTGTGGAGGGACTAGTAGGTTGATACATAATATCTGGGGGCATGACTGTGATCGTGGCTTTATGAGGTTCCAGCTGAGAGTATTCTCAGTCTTGGTTGAGTCACCGAAACATCAACCACCCTCCCACCCTGTAGGAATCTTAGGGCCACTGCTGGGTGAAACATCCAACCCTTTTTGGTTTCCTCATGCTTTCCTAGGCTTTTTGGACAGGTTTTAAACTTTAGGGAGTATGAGTGGAGGCAGAAGCTCTGCTTCCAAGGGGAACAAGTGCTAAAATGGGCCGTGAGAGATTGGGAGGGTGGTTGGTACAAAATCTGGAAAGTGTGGTCTTAAAAGTGTGCAGTTAATTTCTCTGCTATTTCATGAATTATTGATGTTATAGTTACAGTTATTTTTATCAATAAAAGGTAGTCTGTTGTTTTACTAGCCAATCAGGTACAAGTTAATGTTAATTTTGTAATGTTTTATGCACAACCAGTACACCAATAAACTTACACAACTAGTACATCGGTAAACTTACACAACTAGTACATCAGTAAACTTACACAACTAGTACATCGGTAAACTTACACAACTAGTACATCGATAAACTTACACAACTAGTACATCGGTAAACTTACACAACTAGTACATCGATAAACTTACACAACTAGTACATCGGTAAACTTACACAACTAGTACATCGGTAAACTTACACAACTAGTACATCGGTAAACTTACACAACTAGTACATCGGTAAACTTACACAACTAGTACATCAGTAAGTTTTCAATGTACACTTCTGATGTCAGTATCATTTTCTTCATCTAGGAATGAGCTTTCATTCATCAGACAATTCTCTCCATGTTGCCTAGTTGCTGAAATATTTATTAAATATGAATATTCTGAAAATTTAAATGATAAGATATAGGAACATCACTTAATATTTTTATTTGTTCTTCAAAGAGTTCACTATTTTTTGACAGTTGTATTGCCCATCAATTAAGCTTTAAGCTGGTATTTTCAGCTTGTCATAGAAAACATGCATTTTACAGTTATTAATGTAAATAAGAAGTGAAAGAAGATGCATAGAGTGGTCACTTGGTCAATTGTAGTGAAGAATCTGGAGACGTCACTAGGTACTAATGTATTTTAAGCCAAGTTGAACCTCTGTCTTCACTTATACTATCGATAACAAAAACAGTCTTTGACATTCAAAAAAGGTTAGAATACATGAACTATATATTGTAAAAGCACAAATTGTTCGTGTAGAGAAAACAGAAAATGCAAGTTACAGACCTTTTCTGTCAGATATTTAATTTCTAGAATTGCCAAAATGAATCTAGCTTTATCAAATTTACTTTGAAGTTTGTATCACACCACAGCAAATCATTCCTTCACTAGTATGTTTTTTGCAGCAGCAGTTGTTAAAATGAAGTGATTGCAGAAGCAATTCTAATTAACAGAATTATTTAGTGCTCGATAACGTCAAAAATTAATTTTATAGTATTAGTTTCATGAATATCAATAATTCTGTTTCTTGTTAATGGTGACACTTTGATAGTTGTTAAAAAAGTCATAACATTAAATTTGCTAAAAGAGTACTCAGTACTGTCGTGACTAGTAGAGGTAATATCGTGTTATGCCATAAAAGCAACAAAACATGGTACTGCCATGTTCTGAATTATGGCATATATAACCAAGTCCAGAATATTGTTCAATGGCTGTGGAAGATTATCTTTTGCATTGAAATTTGAGAACAATTCTTTGGATTTTAGACAGAGTCTGACCCTACCACTCACTCCATCCCCCCAAATAATAGCTGGCAGACTAGTGCTGTGGGCTATAAAAGCATACGCCTTAAATTAACTTTTGTGAGCTGTAAATTTAAGAGAACAAATTCAGGAGGGGCATAGCAAAAAATTGAAAATGGTGAGACTGGTCATGTGGGGAAATAACAATTATTCCTCTAAGTTAATAGAAGTGAAGGAAAAATAATATATTTGTTTTAATCACACATGGAATTGCAGACAATGACTTATCTCTTCACAGATTTTGACATAAAAGGCACATTCATATATTTTGTCTCCCTCAATTCAAGGAAAACTTACAGAAATGTTTGCATGTAGAAGAACAATCTATTGTAACTTCTTTACATTTCAAATATTTTTTTATTCAGATTTATTGATGTTTAGGGTCGGCCTCAGAAGTATTTTTAATCCAGAGAGTTATCTGTAGTACTCGATAACTCTAGTTATGAAAGTGGAACAATGACTCCTTACCTGACATTAATTCATGTTTTGTAGATGCTCGCAATTAATGATTGGTCAGATCTTACAAAGAGGGTTAGTAGTAAAATTCTGCAACCTCATTCCCACTCCCTCCAACTTTAATTATCTCAAACTATTTATGACATCACAGTATCAACTCATTAATCATTGCCCAAGAATGTATCATCTATTACCTGTTGTCTTCATATTTTTTCCAACTAGTATCTACCTTTCAATTCAAGCAGCAGAAAAACTACTTTCACATACAGAATATGAACAGAACTTTTTTTTTTTTTAATTTAACATTTGATGACCGGGAAAGTCCAACTAGGACAGAACCTTTTTTCAGTAGAAGACTGGGGAGAAATGCTCCAGATGCATGTCTTTGGAATTTGGGAGGAAAACAGAGTACCCAGAGGAAACCCACACAAATAGAGGGAGGACATGCAGACTCCGCACAGAAGGCAGTCCAGCCAAAAAATGAACCTCTTGCTGCGAGGTGACAACATTAACTGCTGTACCACTGGACCACCTGACTGACATGCAAAAAGTCAAACTACCACACTGCTAGTCACAATCTAAAACACTAACATCAGATCTGTTTCTAGGAAATAAAGATATTTTCGGAAAGCATAGATACTGAAAAGGTAAATTCATTTTCATAGGTAAGTACTAGGCTAGCTTTCTTGAGGGCCACTTTAAGCCAAGCCAATTTTCCTCAAAGGTCAAAATCACATCCTGCACCTTTTGTCTATGATGTAAACACCTTGACTATTATGCCAACCCCCAACATGAAGTGCATGCTAGTAATTATCTCATAACCGAGCCTCCCAGACAATAACTAAAGACTACCTCACAAATACAGTAAACTACTTAAAGTGCCTTTTTCCACTACTAAGTAAACACAGTCAAAAATAAAATAAAGTGACTCATCTTTTGCTTCCAAACAACATATCTATGATTAACTAGTGTAAAAAATCATCAGGGCATGCAATTCTGTTAGAGTTGTCATAATATGTGTTTTGTGTTTCTAAGATGAAGCAGGAAATGCAAAACCAAGAGGAACACATCTTATTTTCATATTCTCCCCTCCTCTAAATGCAAGTCATTAGGTAACTGCATATTGTCTAGTCTGTTGAAAATCAAATGCAAATGTTTGCCTACTTTTGAATTTTTTTGTTATTTTTTTGTGTTGTTGTTTTCTGTGGGCATTCTGTTTACAAATATGATAGACTTTAAAGTAGGTCACAGACTGTTTAAAGGCAATTTTAGTTTGTATGATTTAATTAAACTTTTTCCACATGCATATTAGTTTGCTTTCAAGGTATGTTTCAACATGCCAAGTGTCTCAGTGTCATTTGCTTAGTGTTATGACATATGTCCCTATAATGTACAATACAAATAAATAAATAAATACAGTGACTTTCTGGTCAGACATTTGTAAAATGACATACAGAGGGAAAAATGTTACTTGCAAAGATAGACAGTCCATTTATGCTGTCCTGAATTCAAGTGTTGCCTGCATTGCATTAAAGAATAGGTATACTTGTGAACTGCAGCTGACAGCCATGTGCTGGCTGCTATATGCTGTGGTGATTTACCTTAAAATTACTTTGGTTTGAAATTATAATGCCTGGCTAGTTGAAATAGTGAGGCAGCAAACGTTATTCATACATAGGAGTTCTGAATGGAAACAAGACCTCTATTACAGTCAATGGCAGAGACCACATTGCAAAAATGCTCAGATGGGAAAAGCAAAAATGTAGCTGTAGGGTGTGTGTGTGTGCGTGTGTGTGTGTGTGTGTGTGTGTGTGTGTGTGTGTGTGTGTGTGTGTGTGTGTGTGTGTGTGTGTGTGTGTGTGTGTGTGTGTGTGTGTGTGGTTGACTGCAAGGGTATGTCAGGTCACAAATGTCTCTGTGAGTGTGTTTAAGCATGTATTTGCCTGAATGGTCACAGTGGGAGGGAATAGGTAGTGGATTGATAGTACAGATGTATGTGTGCATGTCTCTGTGTCAATTTTCATGTGTATAGGTGAATGAATGAAGTGTCTGTGAAAAAAATTAAAGTGGGGGTAGCTGTGTATCTTGTTGTTTGATTGTGTGTGTATGTGTGGGGATGTCTGTGAATGTGTGTGTTTGTGTCTATGGATGACTGCATAGGTTTGGAGGAGTGCTTGAGGGGGGAATCCTGTGCCAACACAATGTGTGGGTCACCTGTAGTAAGTACTGCCAACAAGTGCTATTCAGCACTGGTGATACTTATGCATTATGCAGAGACATGCAAATTAGCTAATTGCTTTCTCTCCAGTAGTCACTTTACATGATCACAGTAACATTTATCTGAGTCACAGCAGTGGTCCATAAGTTAGAACCTAATCAAGTTTTCTTTTGGCAAGCAGTAGAGCACCTGTACATGTCAGCAGATAGTTACATACTCATGTAGAAATCTAAATAAGTCTTGCAGAAGTTAGTACCATAGACCTTTTTTTAAATCACAGGATCTCATTCTTTTTCAGTTTGATGCAGCTGGAATTGTACTTATCTTATTGTCAGGAAACTCTATTCTATCATCTATTACTTTTGACTGATTGTTGCCAAATCAATATTTTCTCGGCCTACAAGAAGCATAGTATACTAATATGTTTGCTACTACATATTTAGAAGTTAGTCATCTCCATGATATACAAAAGATATGGCAGTTTACTATCAAAAAGCCGAATAGAGATGTTCTGAAGATGGACAATTGAAAGATGGATGTTCGATTGTCCATGTTGCTGAACACTCCATGTTCAAAAATTCATAAAAGTGAATGCTAACATGTATTCACTGATATAAATTCGAAGTACTGCAATGAAATTGCGGTACAGTGCAGTTTGGGACATTCATCCTTTCCCTCACTGTATTGCGATCTCGGAGTTGGAATATATAGTTAGCAGGAGGTGTGGGGGATGAAACCCCCAATCGGGTGGTGCAGGGCCCCTGCACAAACGTGATGTGAGGTGTAGGAGATTCACTTACCTGGGTTCCTATATGGACATGAGTGCTATGTTTGGTGACAATGTCGAAACTGCTAAATTTGTATAGCAGATTCGACATTGTGACTGGATGTACAGTTTAACTGTCACCCTTTGCTTCAATGTTCTGTATGGGAATTCTTTTTACAACATTTTGATAGTAAACCAGTTGCTTTCTTCTCAAAGTGCATGTCACATAGTCCCTTAATTAACACCAAATTGATTTGAACATATTAACAAGTTTCTTTTTTCTGGAATATCCCTAGTAACATTATGAAAATTTGCCTATGTTTCCTTAATTAAAATAATAATATTTTAATTTATTGAAAAAGAAAACATACATAAAGACCTTGAGAGGGTCTTATCATTTGACAAAAAATGTAATTTTACACTGATCACCCACAAGAAGTCGATTCATTATTTGCTGTGTACAAACTGATCATTATAAACTCTTTGATAAACATACTTGCTTAATCTGTGGGTGACAGAACATTTTGTCAGGAAGGAAAGACCCTAAAGCACTCATGAATACACTCCATCACATCTCACCCCTTTATTTAAATACACTAACCTATCATTGCAGAACTATAGGGAAAACTAAAAACACTTTGTGAAGCTGAAAAAAAATACTTGTTCATAGTGCAGTCTAGCAGCAGAGCAAACAATTGTTAAGAACGTTTGAGGACCAGAAAAATAACTAGATTATTTGGTGCTCTGTGTGATTTCCCAGTCTGGTGTCCCACCTCAATTTAAATCAAGGAGAAAGACAACAAAGATGTCCTCTTGGAGTTAAGGGCCAATGTAGCAAGCAGCTTGCCACCATTAAAGTTAGTGTTGCTGCCCTGACTGTAAATACAGTATCAGCATTCATTTCCTAATGCTGTTGTGCGTTTCTGCATCATCAGCATCTGGCCATCATATTCCCTAAGAACTTGATGTCAGACACCTTTCCTCTTTGTTTCACCCTAGTTACATTTTTGTTGTGCACTATTCTCTTTGAGAAGTTGGAACAGGGTTACATTACATCTTTTGAGTGGTAGCTATCCCCATCTATAATTCTTCTCTTCAATGGCTAAAACATGTTTTAAAAAAATGTAATGCATTCGCTGTTAGAAAATTAAATTCATTTTATATTAAACCATTTTCATTTGTGTCCACAGAAGCCAGTAAAATTCTTTGCCTTTATGTGCTACTTCCTCCACTAGTTATCAATGGTAATCTGTTTCCTTATTAACTAGTAGCTGTCCTTAACTGTTCCAGCACTGGGATCCTCGAAGTTATGAGTGCTCTTCAGTTCCTCACACAAGGCAAATATAAAATAAGACCTAGTGGTAGCCTATTTGGTGTGTGTGACTTCTGGCTATCAACCCTTAGAGATGTGCTATGGCATGTTGGATATTACTTTGCATGTATCAAATGCAGGATTGACAGTGATACTGAGTAAAATCCTACTTTTACTGAAAGTGATACTTAAATACAAAGAAAGGATGCTCAGCTTTAACATTTTGATTAAGTAAATGGTGCCATTTTATGGGAGTTCAGTATATGTCAACCTGAAATGAGATGGTAGACAGACCAACTTGCTTCACAAGTGATGGCTTATGCTTCTTATTTCATGGCTCCCACTTTCTGATCATAGCCCTTACTGCACTAATAGAGCCTTTATTAGACAAAGTCCTGCTACTGGACCTCTCCACATAGCAGGTAAACTTACAACAAATCCCATTCTTACTATTTTTAAAGTTGATATTATCAGTACCAGAAATTTCAATAACAAATCATCTGATCTTTAGGGTATTCTGAAACATGAACACATCTATGTCTGTGTTGTAACTGAGACTTGGTTTCATTGTAAAGATAACATTTCATCCTTACCATGTCGTAGCACTTACCATAAATACAGACCTGAGTGAAACTGTGGGGGCATTTCCATACTTGTTAGCAAATGTATCACGTGAAGGCAGATTCCCTAAGATCTACAAACCTATCTTATTGGACCCCAACGTACCCTAAACAAAACAAATATCAATTTATATCTTGCTTCAGAAAACCTTTTAAGTCTCCAAATGACCACAAGAACTTCTTAAATGTACTTACTGTATGACCATTAAAAAATAATTGTATTATGAGTGATTCCAGTTCCAATTATTCATTAATGAACTGGTGCACCTACTTCAAAAGTTGGTTATTCCAAAAGATTCCAATATGTAGTGAAGCAATAATCCATGACTGGGCATGGGTATATAAAGATTTACCCATAGCTGGTATGGTTTGATCAAAAGGGTGGAGCCTGATTGAGTAAACAAAGCCAACCTTGGGTAAATCCTGATATACCAACAAACAGAATTGGATTATTGCTTTTCATAGAATAGCATTATTTAAGAAAGAAATTGGCTACCTTTCTTAAATAATGCGATTGTATAAGGGCACTTCGGTCTTCATCTGCATTGTCTTCAATATATGTTCATGCTTATGGGATATATGTTCCCGCACTTGCATGGTACATCTGTGCAGTAGGAGGGATAAGGAGAACAGAATCTCCATTGTTATTTGTTTATTTTTTTTAGCTGTTAAAAAATAAACATTTACAGGGACAGCGCAAAAATATGAGGGAAATCAAGAATGTTTCTGCTTTAGTTTTGCAGAAAGTGCCTGAGTTTTCTCATATTTTGGAGTGTCTTTCAGTATATACCAATAGAAATGTCTGGCTGCTGAATGGCACTTCAGTGGCCAGACTTTTTCTAATTGTATTTGCTCAAATTACAGCTGTCCCACTGGTTGAGCTATCCAATCAACATGCTTCCTTTTAAACAAAGCCAACTGAAACAATCCTTCTTACTAGGACTGTTCCAAGGTCTTCTTCACTCTTATTTTCCTCATATTACTGTTATATTACTTTCATATTTTCTTCTCTCCTACTTACTGCCTTTCTCTTATTTCTTTCTCTCAGTTTCTCACCTTGAATACATCTGCGCCAACCTATACTAAAAATCCCACATTTTCTCTTTTTTTTCCAGCAACACTAATGGGAGACCAAGCGTTCTGTCTCCCCTGCCTTCCCGAAAAGACATGTCTGCTGAGCTGACTCCTTGGCCTACATCAAGTAATTGTAGGAGAACTAACTCCACTTGAGTGCTTTAAGTATGTCTTAATTACATACTAAAGATTTTATTTAGCTCAAAATGCGTTCTCCTGTATAAAATTTGTCTAAGCTAAGTAATTTGTCTCCTCTTGCCTGTTCTCTGGTTGAGTCATGCACATTAACTTGGCTGCCCTCTTCCCACTCAACCCTTATGTTCCTTCTTACCACCACTGTGATCTTACCATCTCTAATCTCCCCTTCACTTAACTCTACTCTTATCCATATACAGGAGGTTCATAGTGTCTAAATAATAGGAAACGATCCACTTCTGTGTTAAACTCTCTGATTAAGCTCTCCTTCTTGTACATATTTATCTGTTTATTTCCTAAGTTTTTCCCAGTCCACTCTCTCTAACCTTCCTACTTCCGCCCTTATCCAGTATAAGGGTTTTTGATGCTGCTTGCTGATAGCTTTTTTCTTCACAGTATTATACCTGAGGCTGGCTCTGCCCACTTCATCACCCTTACTACACTTGGGCTCACTCCACTCTCCTTCCCAACCCCCATTCCCACCCACCCCCATATTCAACAAACTTATACTTAACTACACACCACTCTGCTCTACACCCACCCAAAGTCCAAATACCTACCCACACCTGCAATTACCAGCTCAGTCAGTCATCCAATTAAATTCGAAAACAACCTTCACTACCACTGCAACTAACCTCACCCTAAACTCCCCCATTAAACATTCTACTCTTCCCTTTCTGATTACAACTAATCAGTATCATATGGTTCATACCCAAAATGTACTCCTTGCACACCTCACTTATTATATATCTCTCTATAGTTCCCACCTCATTTCCTACCTACACAACCTCAATCCCAATCTAAACAATAAATCACCAATCCAGCCACATTCCTTTACACCTGTCCAAATAACATTACACATCTCCTCTGCAATTTACAGCCATACTAACTTAGAACTAACCCCAATTAAAATTCCTAACTACTCTGCTAATGGTTATGCCTTGGTAAAATTTGACCTCTCTATCTCTAGATACCTCCAGACTATCATTAACATTACCTCTTAACTGATACTCAGTGGTGACATCCATCCAAATCTTGGACCCTCAACAAATCTCAATAGCAACACAATCCACCATATTTAACCTAAATACCTTTAGAAAACCTGCAGGCCTGTTAATCCTAAACATCAAGAAGTATGCTTAACAAATTTGACAAACTGCATGCAGCACTATCTTTTTATGCCTCTGACATTCTGCTCTTTACTGAAACATGGCTTAAGCCACATAAAAAGACAATGAATTACTACCCCCAGGCTATAACCTACCTAGAACACTACCTCTATACAAGATAGCTTGAATACATTTGCATAACTAAAAGAGGAGGGGGTATCACCCTTCTTTTTAAAAACAACCTTGCAGTTGAAGGAATAAACATTGACAGCCATGGAGGTACAGCAGTTAACATTGTCGCCTTGCAGCAAAAGGTTTTTTGGTTTGATTCTCGGCTAGAGCACCTTTTGTGTAGAGTCTGCATGTCCTCCCTGTGGTCAAGTGAGTTTTAAAGACATGTAGGTATGTGTGTGTGTGTGTGTGTATGTGTGTGTGTGTGTGTTTGTATGTGTGTGTGAGAGTGCCTTCTATGAAGGTCGGGCACTTGGCTGCAAACTCAGCACCATAAAAAACTCCACTGTCAATCAATCTGCAGACTGGTGATCTACTGTGGTGACCCCTAACCAGGAAAAGCAGAAAAAAGAAGTTGAAGTAATAAACATTAACATCACTACTTTCAACAATGCTGAGACCCTATTCACAAAAGTAAAAATTAACCCACACAAACAACTGAGCATACTAGGGTCATACATCCCTCTAGGCAATCAATAATACACTGGGTGTCCATATCTCTTCCTCATGAAACACTAATTTTAGGCAATTTTAACATAGACTGGTCTTCAGTAAACTCTCCACTCCCCATTGCTCATATAAAGCTACAAGGCTACATGCAGATTATCCATACCCCAACCAGAATAGATAAAGTAACCAAAAGAGAATCCATTTTAGACTGGATCCTCACTAATAAACCATCCTTAACACAATACTCTGGCACTCTGCCTGATACCCTGAGGGATCATCTATCTAATTTTGTGCTAAGACAACAGGTTAAACCCACAAAACACAGCATCATCAGACATATATGGTACACAAAAATAATTAGAGCAGATGACCTCATAACAGCACTAAACCACTGTAACTGGTCTCCCCTCTTGAGCCTCCCCCTTGACAATCAGTATACTACTTTAACTCCACTTTTCTGAACATACTTAACCAACTCGACCCCACAAGAATAATTAGAACAACGTCCAACTCTTCCCCCAGTTTACAAAAAGCACATGGCTTCTACTAAAACAAAGTGCTAAAGCATGGGGCACTTGGCACATCAACAAAACTAATACTAACAGGCAATTATTTCTTGAATTAAGAAATAAGGCAAAAAAAAAAAACCCCAGATAAGAATGGATAAGAAAACCCATTACTCTAATATACAATCCAGCTATAAGTCTAACCCTCAAAAGTTCTGGGGAGCCATAAATAAAATTCTCCAACCCAGAAAAACAGCCCCCACCCCAAAACATAGACATAGACACTAAAAACATTGCAACATAATTCAATGGATATTTTACTAACTCCATTTTAAGAATGGCGACTAACTCTTCTCCCTCAACCCTCCCAAATCTAATAAACACACCAACTAACCAAAACTACTTTTCCCTCCAACCAGTCCAGACCAATACAATCTTAGATACCAGTCCAAACTAAAACCTACTACCCTAGCAGCCGATAAACTCCCAGCTGAATACCTCCGTACTGCAGCCAGAGCTTACCCTGTCTCGATAATCATTGACAGGTCAATCTCTGAGCAACAGGTCACACTTCTCTGAAAAGTCTCACATATAAAACAACTACACAAAGGTGAAAACTCAAATTAGTTATCCAGCTACTGTCAAATAGCCATACTGTCCCCACTGT